>NC_056731.1:1276940053-1277139652 GCF_019279795.1 Protopterus annectens | reverse complement strand
AGTGTTGGGTTAGTGCTGTGGTTGGCTGTTGGAAAGATGGAAGAGGTTTGAGTGCAATAAAGGTGGGACCACTGGGGGCGGGAGGGAATAGGGGGCAGGGTGGAGAGCGAAGCGGGTAGAGACCCTGTTAGTTGCTCGTATGAGGGGGCTGGGGGCTGGAAACAAATGAACATATGATAGTGACAAGGGTGGTTGTAGTTTTAAAAATGGTGCCCATCACAGGTAATATTTATTAACTTTGGGATTGTCTTAAGGTAATAAACAGGGAAGGGGGAGGGGAGAACAAGGGTGTGAGCAGGCATTTGTACTGCTGCTAATGAGCCAAAGCAAAGACAATTAATCACAATTGACCAAGGACTGCTGTGAAACCTGTAAGTCATTTCTTAATTTCTCAGGTGGAAAAACAGGATAACCTTGTATCAGTAGGCTACTGTGGTCACAGTTTAAAGTAACAAACACACAGTATTGATCAGTTATGGATACTATTTGCTAACAGAAAGGAATAAGAGAAAGTGGAAGGTGTGTGTGTGTGTGTGTGTGTGTGTGTGTGTGTGTGTGTGTGTGTGTGTGTGTGTGTGTGTGTGTGTGTGTGTGTGGTGGGGGGGCTGCTTACAAGCCAAAGCAGAGTGCTTTCCAGGGGAAAATGAATATTGACTCAAACAGGTAGACACTTACTCAAAGTTAACTGTAGCTGTTTGCAGACAGTTCAGACCTGGACTGCACTTTTCTTGCAAGAATGATAAAGGTGGTACCGCAGTTGAATACTTAGTGGTGTTAGGTCTAGAAAAGAAGAGTACAGAGAGGAGTAAGCACTTGTGAGATGGTAAATATATATTATAAAGATTACAAAAAACACACTGAGCAAATAGTTACCACATGCAGGACAATGTCTTGAACCAACTACTTAGTATATGCAGATACTGAGCCAATTGGAAGAACATTAGAAAAAAAACCTCAGACAGTTATGCAGTCACAGATAAAAATATAGCGAGCAGCAATCTGTCGTGGTTCTCTAATGTGATTCTGTCCACCAGTAACAGCACAATTGTATAGAAATAATTGGACACCAGTATGAGCTGTCTACACACAACACAATTACATGAATAACATTAGTGAACAAGGTGCAGCTATGCAAATAGACCATACATACTATTATACTAAAAACAACTTGGTGCAGACAAATGCTAGCATGCCCTAGTAACTTCCAATAATAAAGCATAAATCATATTAGATGTCTAACACAATTCAACATAAACATATGCAGTTGTAAAATGTATAATACAATTCAACATAAATAGGCATTTACAGTTGTAAAACACTTACTGGAAAGACACTGAGCAGAGTGGATTGTAGTTTTAAAAATGGTGCCTGCCACAGGTAATATTTATTAACTTTGGGATTGTCTTAAGGTAATAAACAGGGAAAGAGGAGGGGAGAACGAGGTTGTGAGCAGGCAGTTCTTTGTACTGCTGCTAATGAGCCAAAGCAAAGACAAGTATGTGTTAAGAAACAATCACAATTGACAAAGAACTGCAAGTCATTTCTTAATTTCTCAGGTGGAAAAACAGGATAACCTTGTATCAGTAGGCTACTGTGGCCACAGTTTAAAGTAACAAACACACAGTATTGATCAGTTATGGATACTGTTTGCAAACAGAAGGGAATAAGAGAAAGTGGAAGGTGTGTGTGTGTGTGTGTGTGTGTGTGTGTGTGTGTGTGTGGGTTATTTTAGTTTGTATTGTCCGATTAGTTTGGACGCTGTTTGTGGAATATGATTGGTTACAAGCTTACACTAAATAAAAAGTTGAATGACTATATTTTGGCTAGTAGCCTTGCAATATGATTGGTTTATATTGTTTTTCCCTTGTATGTATGATTGGTAGAAAATTCATTGTAAGGAACCTATACAATTGGTTATAATACTATGCCTCCTATGATTGGTGATACTGTCTTATTTAAATGTTTCATTGTAGAGCAGTATTAAATTGGTTTGATGAAGCAACTGTTTATATTGTGAAAGTGCTCATCTTTTTTTCTATTTTATTAAGTATTTTTAGCCCTGGAACGTGCATTGGTCTCACTCTGCATTTTTTGTTACTTTTGAATTGAGTGAACTATTTACCTTTGGAGTTGTATTTGTTTTGGTATCCAAGTTTACTTTAAGCCGAACTTTGCATGTCCTTTTCTTTACTGAACCTAAAACCAAGGGAGAAAGGCTAGGCTATTCCATACCTTGGATGTCTACAGACAACTGAGGTACTCACTTGACAGAACTAAATCTTTTTCAGAACTTCAGATCAAGTGTTCATTTCATTTGAAGATAAGAAGGGACAACCTATGACAAACAATGCTAGAGTCAAAACTCACTCTACCAGGGCCTTGACTTCATCTTTGGCTTTTTGGAAAGGGTTGGATTCTAAAAGTAGCATCTTGGTCCTCACTTGAAAAGCTCATTTTTTTTCTTAAATCTAGATAAGGATTTGTTAGAACTATTCTCCAGGGGCTGCTGGACAACTCCTTCCACCTCCCAAAATTTGTAAGCTATGGTTATCTACCCATATATTTTGGCCTTCTACAGCAGTGATCAATGTCAAGAACATTGTATAGTTGTGTAAGTAAACTTGCCTTAACAGTAGATGTTCAAATGTTCGCTGCTGCAATACCTGAAGCTTTGGAAGCTGGCCAGCTGTTTTAGCCTTGGCAGGATGTAACCCCATATAGATAAGGCTACTGCAGCAGTGATCATTCAATCTTTTATGGTAACTTTCCTTGTACAACTGTTCTGTACTTTACATTTATTAGTGATAACTAGCCTAAATCTTAATGTTGTCTGACCCACAGAGCTGAATTAATGCCTTGTGCTGCTGCTTATCACAGCACTTGAGATTCTGCCCAGGGAAGCCCCTGGTTAGTGATCAGTTTGTGTTTTTATCATCTGACTAATAGAACATAATTAAGTCCTGCTGGGAAAACTTGTAAACTGGACTGACAGTGTTTTGAAATAAAAATGTCAGCCATAGATTCATGCTTCGCTTCAGAAGTTGCATCTTTCATTATAATGACGTTAGTGGTCAGCTTTTGCTTAATTTTATTTTAACTAAACTGCCAAACCAGAATTACTAGCTAATTGAGCCTATAAAATTAAATAGGCTTCTGGGTATATATTTCTAGATATATGCATACATGTTGCTGTAACTGAATCCTACATTAGATGCTTCTTCATATCATTGCTTCTCGTATCTGTCTGGCTAAATTCTGTACCCTGCCATGTTGCATATGGGCATGAAATGTATAAAAACAGAACAAGGGAGCACACCCAAGTTCTTCAAAAACAGTACTGAGTCATTGTGTTTATTGGCTATTTACAAAACTGGGATCTAGCAGTAGCCTGGCAAAACGCCTACGTGTACAAATCCATTTCAGACATTGGTGTTATTCAGCACTACATTCTTGGTCCACAGCTATCCATCACTTTCACAAATGACATGCATAATTACTCGTTTACCTGGAGACTAACTACTGCTGTAGATGGGATGACTTGACTTATGTGTAGTAACAAAGATGCACCTACATTTACAACTGAATTGCAACTTTCCATAAATACTCCTACTTAATTGGTTAAGTGAATCCAAATGAACATACTGTGGGGAATATAGTTATCCAAACACACTAATGGTCATTCAAATTGAAACTGTAATAGTTGGTCACTGTAAATACCTAGTTGCAACCGTAGATGATGGACCTTAAACACATGCTGCTATTTTTTTGTGAAAGACCTAAACAGAAAAACTTTGTACCTTCTCTAGAATTAGCAACATCTTGCCATCTATAGTGGGCACTCTTATTAAATACATTAATCATTCTAAGTTTTTCTGTGGCCACAATGCCCTAGGCAATCTTCACAAAATGGTCTAACAAAAGTTTGAATCTGCTTTCTGTAGAGCAGCTAGCTTTGTAGTCAAGCACAGTACCAGTCCTCAAGTGTAACCTTCTGAATAATTAAATTTAAATCTTTCCCTGTTTTTACTTGATTGAAATTGTATTTTTATGCAAAAGACCAGGCAATTGTATAGAAGAAAGTATAATGCTATTAGTGTACAAAAACAGTTCAGTCAATGCCACTTTTATTAAGGGGTTTTATGCAAAAGACCAGGCAATTGTATAGAAGAAAGCATAATGCTATTAGTATACAAAAACAGTTCAGTCGGTGCCATTTTTATTAAGGGGTTGTATTCTACTGGACTTTAATATTGACTGGTTTATGGTATAAATAATGCTAGGAAGTGCTGGAATTTTAAATAGCCACACTTTATGCCCTCTTTTACTGTACAGCAAGTCAATCACTATATTATTTTTGCATGTAATAGCAAAATATGAGAAAAGCTTTAGTCTTTAATATAGACTGTCTAGGGAATGCCAAATTGCAACTACACAAAGCATTCATGGTGAATAACCTAAAACATCTAATCAAGTGAACTACACAAGGCATTCTCTTGTACTGGATATTCTTCTTGCAAACCTCCCTGAGAGATGCATTGACAGACTTGTTCTAGCTAATGACCTAAGTGATCACTGCACCATCATTTCCTCTTGGTCCATCTAGTCATAATGTGTGTTGTACCTGACTTTGCACATGGAATTCAGTTCAGTTAATTGTAACCAGTTCTGCTGAGATGGCAACTGGAATGTCTTGCCTTTGGATTTCTCCAAACATCAGAGTGCAGTTTAAGAAAAGTTATCCTAGAGAGTTAATAGAAAACGGACCTTAATACCAAAGTCATTAAAAATAAAGTACAAGGAGCTTAAAGCAACTGACTCCTCCAAAATCTACTTAAGTAAAGCAACAAAGGTCTCTAATGAGAGGACTTTTTATAAATTTCCAGATACTGTAGTATCCAAGAAACCACTTTCAATCCCATAATACCTCCTGTATAACTAATGGATTCCACCATGATAAATAAGTTCTTATCAACACGCTAGTAATTCCAGCAGTAGAAACCACTATATCCACATCTTCAAAACCTTGAGTACTCCTCTGCAATGTAGAGATTAGTCCAAAAAAAAAAAAGTTCCTCGCTCAGCCACATTGATACAAGGAAAAATAAAATGGTGAATACCACACCTGAAATTCTTCTGTATGTCCTCTCTGATTGCTAAACCACTGGCACATGTTTTCAACCTACTGGAACAATACCTTACTGCTGGAAATGTGCTACAGTAATGCATGTGAAGTACCATTGTCATAAGCTCCATCACAATGCATACCAATCTCAATTCTTTAACTTCTTGCAAAAAAAAAAGTATAAAAGCTCCTTTATGAGCAGCTAATGGCGCATACTACCAAATATGACCTCATTAATAAACAGCATTGCTTTAGGAACAAGACAATGACAGCTATGCACTCCATTACCGACCAGATTTATGAAGCTTGACAGCTGTACTCCATTACCGACCAGATTTATGAAGCTTGACAGCTATATACTCCATTACCAACCAGATTTATGAAGTTTGAAATATTTGGTATGTGCAGATGTTCTTCGTGTTTCACTGTTGCAGTCATTACATTTGGGTAATCTGCTGTCAGGTTGCCCTCAGTCGGCATGATTAACAAAGTCTTGGGTCCTGCGTCAGTTGCTGTCCCTTCTTCCATGACGTCAGGGGTATAAAACATGCAGCTGATGCCGTTACAGCAGTCTTTCTTACCGTGCAGTGCCCGAAGCAGAAGCAGTTTGCAAGTGCCGGTCGGCCGACTCCTGAAAATTTAGTTTTCCAGTTTCAGAACTGAAGTCTTCAACTAAAAAGCAAAGTACCCCATTGGGGAAACTTTTTCTTGCTCCTTACTGATGTCAGTAAAAGTTAATAATTGCATTACTTTGGGGAAGCAAATACCTCATAAGGATTTTCATTTGTACTGTATTCCTTGCCTAGGCCCTGACCACAATGTACCTTGCTGTCGGTTTTGTGCTAAATTTAATCAATGCACTATTAAACGTCTGTGTATTTTTGCTTCTAAATATTTTGGCTCATGATTTAATAATCCAGAAATGTTGTCGGTTAGCAATCGGACTACCGGAATACCTAAAAAAAACGCTAAGAAAAAGAGGCCGAGGTCCAAAACTGATGACTACGCTTCTTCTAAGCCAGTCGCTAGTTCGCCGGTACTCAGGTGATTTCACAGCCCCTGATACCCACTACTTTTTGCAGACCTCTACTGAGACCCATTCGGAGTCCAATATGCCACGAGATGCTTCAATTATGGAACCCGCGGATGTCTATCTTAGATGGGTCCAGAGTCGCTGTGCAGGCACCAGCTTCTGAGGGTGTTTTCAGGCCTACAGATTTGTATATTAGACAGATGCCATCTGCAAAACTAAGGCCAAAATCTAAATCTGTCTAAAAAACCGATGCCTGGGCCATGTGTGCAGGCCCCTATGCCTAAGAAACAAATGATCAAAATGGCTTAAGATTTAATTACTCTGATAGGGGTAGCCACCCCCCCCCCTTCTAAGAGGCCTAGGCAAGACATTGATTATGAATCTTCTGAACAGGATTCTATTTCTTCTGACTCTTCTAATGAACAGGATTTGTCTATACCTACTTATGAGGACTCTGATGCAGGAGACTCCATTCCTTCTGCTTCTCCCCCTGAGGATTTTTCTTTTGGGGAAACTTTGCGTGCCTTACGGGAACATTTCCACTGGGAAAGTCAGGATTTCTCTGAATCTAAAAAGAGACTTGGGGATTTTCTTCTTCCTCAACAACGGCCTTTGGCTATACCTCCTGTTCTAGATGTTGATGTTTTTTCAGAATCTAGTATGGCTCTGGATAGATTGGGTAAGAAGGTTTACACTTCTGCAACCTTGGCAATCAGGGCTTTAAACTGTCAATTTCATATGCTTAAATATCAACAGCATATCATGGGACTGCTTAAACAGAAAATTGTAAATTTCTGACTGTGTGGAAAATAATTACAGGATTTATTGCATTCAGCTGAACAAGTTGGAAAACATACGTTGCAATGTGGTTATGATTCTTTGGAGGCCTCTTGCAGGGCTGCTGTAACTGGGTCTGTGCTAAGAAGGCATGCTTGGCTCAAAGACGAAACTCTGCCTGATCATGTTAAAGCAAAATTGTTGGATGCTCCTTTACAACAGGACCGTTTCTTTGGTAATAAGGCTGAAGAAGTTTTAAAAAAGATGGAAGATGAAGCTAAATCTATGCAAACTGTGAAAGATTTCTTACAAGTGCAACTACAAGATTTAGTGGGCACTGGCCTACTAAAAACTGGTCCTTTCCAGTACCTTCGAGAGCCACTCAAATCAACCCAGACGTTCCAAAGGCTCTAGGTTTCAGTCACAGGGGACTTTTTAGAACAAAACAATGGGGTGCCTCCTCCAAATCTGGAAACAACAAGGCACCTCCCTATGGTAAACAGTCTCAATGACTTCTCTTTACACTTACCAAGCACTTAACCTTTTAGCCGCCCCTTTAGGGGGAAAACTGGCACTTCATGCTAGAAACTGGCAACTTATAACCCAGGACAAATAAGTTTTAAATATACTATCTCAGGAATACAGATTTCATTTCCACACATTGCCATTCCCAAACGGATGGCCAGACCTGCCCCCAAATCAGTGGGCAGAGGCCCAGAAACAAGTACTGTCCCTCATGAACTTGGGGCTGTTCAACCAGTACCAGAAGAGGAAAAGGGACAAGGTTTCTATTCAAGACTTTTCCTGGTACCCAGAAAAGACCAATCATGGTGTCCGATTCTGGACTTATCAACTCTAAACACATTTCTGGAGATTCCAAAATTCAAGATGCTGACTCTTCAACAGTTACTTCCTATGCTGGGCAATGATGCCTGGTTGGTAACTCTAGACTTAAGAGACCTACCTGCATATCCCAGTCAGAGAATCTTGCAGAAGATACCTCCACTTCAAAGCAGGCTACTTGCATTACCAGTTCTCTGCACTGCCCTTTGGCTTATCTACTGCACCCAGGGTCTTCACAAAGTGCCTGGCTCCAGTAATTTGCAGGCAAAGAAATATTCAGATATATCCATACCTGGATGATTGTCTAATTCAGGCAGAAAACGGGGACATTCTTCTAAAACATCTGGCGTTTGTAAAAAGGGTTCTAACTTGTCTAGGGTGGTACCCTCTCAAAAAATTACATTCCTGGGTGCAAGCTTGAATACAACTGCCCAGATGACTTACCTTATGCCAGAAAAGCAAATTCATTTGGTAACTTGCTTCAAACAGATGGCCACAAAAACCCTGCTATCTGCAAGACAAATTCTGAAAGCCTTGGGGCTCATGACCTCCTGCATTCTTCTTATTCCATATGCAAGACTACATATGAGGAAACTTCAGTCGTACTTAAAAAAAATTTACGGAGTCAACATTGTCACAGCCTGGAAACAATGATTCCTATCATACCTTGCCTGCAACTACAGATGTTCATCGTGTTTCACTGTTGCAGTCATGACTGTAGGGTTCTCCCCTGCCGGCAGGCAGTCCTCGATCGGCCAGAATCCCAAAGTCTGGGTCTGGCGTCAGCTGTTCAGCCATGCTCCCTGACGTCAGAGCGCCAGGAGTACAACGCTGACAGCCGACGCCATGTTCTCCAGTCTTTCTTGCCGTGCGGTGATAGCAGTTTGCAAGTGCCAGTCAGCTGACTCCTGACAATTTTTTCTAAACAAACTTCAGTCCGAAGACTTTCTTCTCCTACTCAAAGCTAAGTACTCCATTGGGGAAACTTTTTTCTTGCTCCAATTTCATGTGGGAAGCAAATACCTCATAAGGATTTTCATTCTTACTATATTCCTTGCTTAGGCCCTGACCACGACGTAGCTAGTTGTCGGTTTTGTGCTAGATTCAATCAACGTACTATTAAACGAAGGTACGATTTTGCATTTCATAACTTCGGTAGGCATTTTAATTACAAAATGTCGTCTGATACGGTTCCGGCTACCGAAGTTCACAAATGACGCAAGGACAAAGACGGGCCTCAGAGGTCCAAATCAGACGATATCGCACAAGCAGAGCCAGCTTCAGGTTTGGCCGTCATCAGTGAGGCGCTTTTGCAGCCCCTGTCATTGGCCATTTCGGAACAGATGGCCGAAACAAGACTCCCACGAGGAGCCAACTAGGCCTTTAAATATTTCTGTTGCTGGACCTTCGGACAATGCTCCTTTGGATGGGTCCAGAGCCGCTGTGCAGGTACCGGCTTCCGAAGGGGTTTTCAGGCCTACTCAGCTTCTAATAAAGGCAAAGACAAAGGCAAAGACTCCTTCCAAATCAAAGACTGCAGCCCAGGCCTCTTCTGATCCGGCTCCCAAGTCTCAGAAACAGTTACTTAAGATGGCGGAGGACTTACTTACTTTGATTAGGGGTTCACATCCCCCTCCAGATAAAAGGCCAAGGCAGGAAGTTTATTATGATTCCTCTGATCAGGCTTCTGTTTCTTCAGTTTCTTCTGTCCAGGAATATTCTTTCCCTCCTTATGATGATTCTGATGTTGAGGAATCCATTCCTTCAGCTTCTCCCCCTGAGGATTTCTCTTTTGGGGAAACTTTGCATGAAATGAGGGAACATTTCCACTGGGAAGGACCGAGAGTATTCAGAATCTAAGAAAAGACTAAGATTTTCTTCTTCCCCAACATAGACCCCTGGCTATTCCTCCTATTTTGGATATTATGGATGATGCTTTTTCGGAGACTAACTTAACTCCTGATTCTTTTCCTCCAGCTCCTGTTAAGCCAGACAGATACTATAGGGTTCCTGATTCCCACCAGTTTTTATACAAGAACCCTACTGCTGACCCTGAAACCATTTCTCAGGGTCCTAAGGGCGTAAAGGCCGCTTCTGCAAAAAACCCCATTCCCACTGAGAAGGATTCCAGATCTTTAGACAGATGGGGCAAAAAAGTGTACACTTCTGCTACTTTATCTATTAGGGCTTTAAACTGTCAGTTTCATATGCTGAAATACCAGCAATTTCTGCTGTCTGTTCTAAAACAAAAGCCAACTTCCATTTCCGCCTGAGCAGATGATAAGGAGCTACATGACTTAATGCATGCCACTGAACAAGTTGGGAAGCATGGCTTACACTGTGGATTTGATGCCTTGGAGGCTTCTTGTAGGGCTGCTGCCTCTGGCACAGTGATTAGAAGGCATGCATGGTTAAAGGAACAAAATTTGCCAGATGAAGTAAAAGCTAAATTATTGGATGCTCCTATTCAGCATAATGTTTTGTTTGGATCTAAAGCTGAAGAGGTGATTAAAAAGATGGAGGACAAAGCAAAATCCATGCAAACAGTTAAAGATTTCTTACAAGTACAGCCACCCAGATTTAGTAGGAATTGGCCTACAAAAAATTGGTCCTTTCCCAATTCAGACAGGCCTCAGAGGGGTAGATACAGACGCTCCCGAGGAAGGCCTCAAATGCAAGCCTCTTATAGACCAAGACAGTGGACTGCTTCCACCCCTAGGGGAGGAGAGGACAGGTCGCAAGCTCATCGGAAACTGACTCAATGACTCCCTCTGTTGGACTGCAGGAACTTCTTGCCTGGAAGCCCCTCTCGGAGGAAAACTTTCTCTCTTTCACCTAAATTGGACTCGTATAACCCAAGACAAGTGGGTTCTGGATGTAGTTTCAAGAGGTTACAAATTCCATTTTCATACCCTACCAAGGCCAAGCGTTTGGCCAGATCTTCCAAAACATCAATGGTCAGAGGCCTTAAACCAGGTGGAAGCTCTCTTGGCTATGAAAGCCATAGAACTAGTTCCACTTTCAGAGATGGGACAACGTTTTTACTCCTGGCTCTTTCTAGTCCCCAGGAAGCAAAATTCATGGAGACCCATTCTGGATCTGTCAGTCTTGAACACTTTTCTAGAGATACCAAAATTCAAGATGCTTACTCTACAGCAGCTACTTCCAATGCTGACCAAAAAT
The DNA here is from genome assembly GCF_019279795.1 of Protopterus annectens. Lineage (NCBI taxonomy): Eukaryota > Metazoa > Chordata > Ceratodontiformes > Protopteridae > Protopterus > Protopterus annectens. The sequence goes on along the minus strand of NC_056731.1, from coordinate 1,277,128,694 downwards.
GCATGGATGGTAACTTTGGATTTAAAGGAGGCATATTTACACATTCCCATCAGGCAGGAACGCAGAAAATACCTCAGGTTCAAGGCCGGATCGAGACACTATCAATTCTCTGCACTGCCCTTTGGATTGTCTACTGCGCCCAGGGTCTTCACCAAATGCCTGGCTCCAGTAGTAGCTTATTGCAGACTCAAGGGAATTCAAATTTACCCTTATCTGGACGACTGCCTTATTCAGGCAGACAGCAAGGATGTCTTATTCCAGCATCTAGAGTTTGTTCAGAATCTTCTCAAGTTCCTGGGATTCACTGTAAACATAAAAAATCAAATTTGACACCCTCACAACAGATAATTTTTCTGGGCGCTTCTCTAAACACAACAACCCAGATGGCATTTCTGACATGCGAAAAACAATTACAGCTGGCCTAAACTTTCAAAACCTTGGCAACTTTAACTGAGCTATCTGCAAGGAGATTCCTGCAGGCTTTGGGTTACATGGCCTCCTGCATCCTTCTCGTACCATATGCAAGACTACATATGAGGAAAATACAGTGGTACCCAAAAAGTGTATGGTCTTAGCATTGCCACAGTTTAGACATACTGATCTCCGTCCTGCCTTGTCTTCAAAAGGAATTCCTTTGGTGGTCCAAGGCATGTACTCTAAACAAAGGAAAACCCTTCTGTCTGCCTCCTGCCACTCAGATACTGACCACGGACACCTCAGATTATGCATGGGGAGCCCATATTCAGGGCAACTGTCTGCAGGGCCTTTGGACAAAAGAACAGAAGCACCTGCATATCAATTTAAAGGAAATGTTAGCCATTCAGAAAGCTCTGTTGACCTTCAGGAATCTTCTACAACCAGGACAACTACTGATACGGACAGACAACACCACAGTTATGTGGTACATAAACAAGCAAGGGGGGGTCTCATTCCTATCCCCTTTGCAGACTAGCCATGGATCTTTGGAACACAGCTCTAACTTGCAATGTGGACCTTCAAGCACAGTTTCTACCAGGGAAGCAAAACTTCCTGGCAGACAGTCTAAGCAGAAACCTTTCGGACCCACACAAATGGATGCTGGACACCAAAATTTTCGAGATGATTACTGCAGTCTGGGGATGTCCTCACATAGACCTCGTTGCATTCCACCTCAATCATCAACTACAGATTTTTTGCACCAGGACTTGGATGCACTATCATTCAGTTGGATAAACCTCTCGGGATATGCCTTTCCACATCTTCCTCTTCTTCCACGAGTATTATTAAAGATCAAACAGGACAAGCCCAAGATGATAATCTTGTTTGCCCCAAATTGGCCTCGACAGTTCTGGTACCCAACTCTGAAAAACCTTTGTCTGGAGCCCCCTTGGGTTTTACCACAGACTCCTAACCTTCTGTCCCAACACCAGGGTCAGGTTCTACACTCCCATGTCAAAACTCTCAGCCTGGCGGCCTGGTTAATCCAGGGTCTTTGAATCATTCTCTCCTACCCAAGCAGGTTATGGATGTCATTTTAGAAGCCAGACGTCCTAGCACTAGAAAATCTTATGCAGGAAAATGGAAAAGATTTTGTTCCTGGATACAGGCTCAGGATTCTGATCCTCTTATTCCTAACATTCCTCAGATTTTACTTTACCTGACAGACCTCTTGCATAAGGGTCTTTCTTTCTCTTCCATAAAGATTCATGCCTCTGCTATTTCTGCTCATTATAATACAGACCCTCCAATCTTTTCCCACCAGCTCATGAGACAGTTTCTCAGTGGAGCTAAGAACTTAAGGCCTCCTAGATCTCCTCCCATTCCTGCTTGGGATCTCAACTATGTTTTGGAAAAGCTCACTTTTACCTCCTTTTGAGCCTGCTACCACATCTGACATCAAGTTTTTATCTTGGAAGACAGCCATCCTGTTAGCTCTGACCTCTGCCAGGAGAGTTTCAGAGTTGCAAGCTCTTATGGCTGTAGAACCTTATATTATTTTTCATCAAGACAGGGTGTCTTTAAGGACTAATCCTACTTTCATGCCTAAGGTGGTTTCCAAAGTGGCTTTAAATCAAACTATTCACTTGCCAACTTTTTTCCCCACTCCTCAAAATAAAAGGGAAAGGATCTTGCATTGCTTGGACGTACACAGACAACTACGTTTTTACCTGGACAGAACCAAGGACATCAGGAAATCGGAGCAATTGTTTGTTTCTTATGCTTCAAGTTCCCAAGGTAAAGCCATTTCAAAACAGACCATTTCTAAATGGATTGCTCATGGAATCAGATTTTGCTATTCACACCATGGAAAGCAAATCCCAGGGAGTATAAGGACTCGCTCTACCAGAGTGCTGCCACTTCAGCTGCCTTCCTCAGGGGAGTTCCTACCAAAGACATTTTGGAAGCTGCAACTTGGAGTTCAGTGCATACTTTTTCCAAGCACTACAATCTACCTCTCTACTCTAAGTCTAGGGCAGGCTTTGCTTCTGCAGTCTTGCAGGGCCTTATAGCCGCCCCCTCTACTTTATGACCACCTCCCTTTCATTCTGCTTTGGGACTCTACCCTACAGTCATGACTGTAACAGTGAAACACGATGAACATAGTACAGTTGTGTACACTTACCATAAATGTAGATGTTATGTTTTCACTGTTGCAGTCTGGGTTTCCCTCCCTCCTGTCCCCTCTTATTTTTTCTTTTGTGTGGTTCCTTTTTTCACCCTTCTTCTGAGGTGTATTTGCAAAGGGTATGGGACCTTACTCATTTTGGAACTTCTGACATCTGGGGCAAGAAAAACTGGAGAACATGGCGTCGGCTGTCAGCTTTGTACTCCTGGCGCTCTGACGTCAGGGAGCATGGCTGAACAGCCGACGCCGGACCCAGACTTTGGGATTCTGGCCGACCCGAGGACTGCCTGCCGGCAGGGGAGAACCCTACAGGCATGATTGCAACAGTGAAGACACTCTAACATCTACATTTATGGTAAGTGTACACAACTGTACTTTCCTATGGTGGGCAGAGGCCTGCCACCAAAACAGGGGACTGCCATTCACTCCACCCCCTGCTGCCCAAACCCTAACTACAGATGCATCAGACTATGCTTGGGGGTCTCATCTGGCAGGGAAGTGCGTTCAGGGCAAATGGAGCCCAAATCAAATGCACCTTCATATCAATCAAAATGAAATGCTAGCTGTACAGAATGCACTGAGCCTTCAAGGACTACCTTCATCCAGGACAATTAATGATAGACAGAAAACACCACAGTTGTGGTACATAAATAAGCAGGGGGTATGCACTCCTACCCCCTTTGCAGATTAGCCATGGCATTGTGGAACACGGCCTTGACTTATCAAGTACAACTACAAGCTCAATTCCTGCCAGGAAAGCTGAATACTCTGCCAGAAGAACTAAGTAGAAATCTCATGGACCCACACGGATGGAAACTGAAACCATGGATTTTCAACATGTTGACACGCAAATGGGGGGGGGGGTCCAGACATCTTTTTGCCTCACCCCAGGACTATCAGTTGGACAAATTCTGCACAAGAACTCGTCACAAAATAGCCTGGAAAGTGTGCTCTATCAGTCTATGATTTTCCCCCTCTGCCTCTTCTCTCCAAATTCTACTAAAAGTCAAACGGGGCAAACCAAAAATGATTTTGATTGCTCCAGACTGGCCTCGCCAACACTGGTACCCACTCCTGCGCAATGTGTCACACCTTCCACCGTGGCATCTGCCTCAGACACCTTTACTTACTGTCTCAGCAGAACAACAAAATTCTGCTCACTTAGCTCCAAACCTTGAATCTTGCAGCATGGCTAATCACCTAAATTCACCCTTAGCATCCCTCAGCAAACCTGTGATGGATGTAATTTGGAGGCAAGAAGGCCTAGCACTAGAAAATCTTATGCTAACAAATGGAAAAGATTCTGTGCCTGGAATTGATCACAAGGGATAAGCACAGCAGTGCCCTATATTCCTCAGATTTTACAATACTTAACTGAGATGCTTCTCAAGGGCTTGTCCTTTTCTTCCATAAAAATCCATGCTTCAGCCATTTCGGCTCATTACAACACAGAACCTCCCCTCTTCTCTCATCCTCTGCTAAAACAGCATCTCAGAGGGGCCAAAAACGTAAGACCACCCAGGAGAGCTCCAACCCCTGCCTGGGACCTCAATTTTGTATTGGAAAAACTCACTGTCCCTCCTTTCGAGCCAGCTGCTACTGCAGACTTAAAATTTCTTTCCTGGAAAACAGCTTTCCTTTTAGCAGTCACTTCAGCTAGAAGGATTTCTGAATTACATGCTCTTATGGCAGTGGAGCCTTTAATTATTTTTCATGCGGACAGAGTGTCTCTCAGGACCAATCCATCCTTCATGCCTAAGGTGGTATCCAGTGTGGCTCTTAATCAGACCATTCATTTGCCAACTTACTTTCCCAATCCACAGAAAAAGGGGGAGTGGATTCTGCATTTATTGGATGTATACAGACAACTTAGATTTTACTTAAACAGGACAACATCTCAAAGAAAATCTGAACAACTACTGGTGGCATTTGCTGCAGGGGCAGAGGGAAAGGCTATTTCAAAGCAGACTATTTCCAAATGGATAAGCCATTGTATTCGTTTCTGCTTTATGCACCATGGTAAAACTATCCCCCAAGTAATCGGATCTCATTCCACCGGGGCTGCATATACTTCTACAGCCTTTCTCAGAGGTGTTCCTACCAGAGACATTCTAGAAGCTGCTACCTGGAGCTTAGTTCATACATTCACCAAACATTACCATTTACCCTTCTTCCCTAAATCCAGAGCTGGCTTTGCCACTGCTGTCCTACAGGGCCTTATAGCTGGTCCTAATGCTGTATAACTCCATTCTCCCAACCATAGCTTTGGGAATCTACCCAAATGTAATGACTGCAACAGTGAAACACGAAGAACATAGTACAGTTGTGTACACTTACCATAAATGTAGATGTTAGTGTATTCACTGTTGCAGTCCTGGTTACCCTCCCTCCAACCCCCCCTGTTTTTCTCTTACTATACCTCTACTTTCCTTTACTATGCTTAAAAGCCTTTTTGGTGTATTTGCTTTTGTTTGGAGGTATATTTTTGTGTATTTAATTAAATATTTGGATCCCCTTTTGGGGGGCACCTGACATCTGGGGCAAGAAAATCTGATGTAATGGCATTGGCTGCATGTTTTATACCCCTGACAACCTGACGTCATTGAAGAAGGGACAGCAACCGATGCAGGACCCAAGACTTTCTTAATCAGACCGACTGAGGGCAACCTGCCAGCAGATTACCCAAATGTAATGACTGCAACAGTGAATACTCTCGAACATCTACATTTATGGTAAGTGTACACAACTGTACTTTTTCACTGATGAGAATTTGAATCCACAGAATGCTCTCCGCCTTTCAAGGCACTAATATAGCAGATTTTGTGACACTGCAATTAGCTTCTCTCGGGAAGATCCTTTAATGAATCTTCTGGGAAAAAGTTCTCAAGAAATGGAACACTGCCATATGGGACTCTTCAGAGATCAGTGTTGGCTCCATTACTCTTCACTGCTCTTGTAAAGAGTTTAACTGACCTACCCAATATCCATTACACACTTCAAAACAGTGATGTAGTAATCTTGGCCTCAAACCCTTTCCTCATCACATTACAAGGCAAATTTCAAAATATTTTCAGTCTACTCAGGACTGACTTCCGGATCGTATACTAGTTATAAACACTAATAAGTCTTCTACAGTGCTGTTTTCAACCAACATGCACCCCCTACTCCATCTGAATCTACTGGTAACATTTTGCCTACAGGTACTTGGCAAGATAGCAAAGTTTAGCTCTAGACTAATTGCTTACTTTCACACTGATAGCATAGTTTCAAAAACATGCTTTCTTCCAAATTCTCCCACCTATTAACTTTTGAAGCCAGAAAGGCATTTGATATTAATATAGTAATTCCTAAATTGGGATGTTGCTTGCTTATGACCGCTCATTATTCAACCTGTTAACACAGCTGCTGTCCAAATGATTATTAGCAGGGTTTGCCATTTTTATAGCTCTGTTAAACACACAATATTATCTTGCATCACACAATTTTACCTAGTTCTGTGTCTCAGTTCTGTAGCATTCAAATTACTCATCAACACTGCCTTTCCCTGGGTTTTTATTTATTATACCAACATGTAATGCATACTATCTCAGGGTTGTTAATGGAGCTGTAGTATAGGCCGTCCATTCAAAAAAGACACTACAGAAAGTCTTTTCTTAAAGAATATTGGGACAGAGCAGTGGTGCAGTAGCATTGTCGCCTCACAGCAAGAGGTTCTCCAGTTCGATTCTCTGCTGGGATGCCTTCTGTGTGGATTCTGTGTGTCCTCCCTGCATTCGTGTGGGTTTTCTGTGGGTGCTTTGGTTTCCTCCCACATTACAAAGACATGCATCTTGAGTGTTTCTCCCCAGGCCTCTGCTGATAATTGGATTTGTTTCAAGTTGGACTGTAAACAACTGCTACATAAAATAAATAGTGTAGTATATTCTCCTTAGAAAGCCATAATCTGTAATATTATAGTGAGTATTCAAGGAAACATAACTGCACACTGTAAGGATATAGGCTATAATTGCTGCTCTAAAACTGCACACTTTTTAACATATTTGATAAATATAAAGTACTTCATTTATCAGACAAGGCTCTCATTAGTTGGGCTTTGTCAAAGGGAGGTCTTGCCTACTTAGTCAACTTTGAGAAGATCACACCGGCTGTAGATGGTAGTCATTCTGTTCACAGCTTATCTGGACTTGGCCAAAGCATTTAGTGCTATGCCCCATACTGGCATGAAGTTTAAATGCCTTAAAGTAGAGGAGATGTGATGATGTGGATAGCCAGCTGGCTGAAAAGTAGAATCCACGTAGTTAGTGGCAGGTACTTCCAAAGACATGTATGGAAAAAGGGCTAAACTTAAATGTGAAAAAGTGTAGTAGTAGTACCACATTTGGTAAAGAACCCTCTCCCCTTACTGTATAGTATAACCAATATCCCACTTCAGAATAATGTTGGGGAACTTGGAATGTGGGTCAGAAATTCTCTCACGCTGGATTCTCACTCGCTCTTTCTCACTCTCTCGCTCTGTCACTCTTGCTCGTGCTATCGCTCATTCTTATGCTGTCTCGCGCGCTCACTATTGATCACTCGAGCACTCTCACTCTGATTCGCTCTCATGCTTGCTGTCTCTTGCTCTCGCTTGATGTCTGTCTCCATCTCTCTCTCTTGCGCTGCCGCTGTCTGTCGCGCTCTCTTGCGCTGCCGCTGTCTGTCGCTCTCTTGCTCTCTCACTCTGTCGCTCTCTTGCCGAGTGTCACAATGGTAGGCAGACGATCAAGTATAGCACATTTAACATCTAAATGCATATCATCCAGGTCAAAAGGAGTTATCCCTAATTAGGCCAATTATTGAGGGCAATGCCCATTTCAGGATGCACTTTTCTAGACTTAAGTCACTGGAAAGACCTCCGAGGTTCCAAACCAAGAAGATTTACCAAGAAGCTTTGTGGCATAAAGTTCCTGAGCTACCAGGAAAGACTTGGAATGCTATCCCTTTACTCAATTTCTTACAGGCTGTTGAAGGGGGATCTATTCCTTGCATTTAGGAAACTTGTCCACCTTGATGTCCTGTACACTTGCATGTCTAGTCCATTACTAGAAGAACTCGAGACTTAAATTTTTATCCGCACATAAATGAAACGTACTAGAGACACATTTTATTACCCGATGTCTACCCCACTTTCCGTGCAAGTCAAAACAAAGTGACACCATAGCATCCATCAGATTAAACCTGAATGATTGGATGGGTACCTATAATTTTATTCTGGCACTGACCTGCTTTGATCTTGTGAAGGAGGGTACAGTATGAGGGTGGATACTGACAACGAGTAAGAGGTATTGTGACTTGATTGGCTGGTATTTCCTTTCATCTTCTTTTGCTCTCTCTCAGCTCTTTGTGCCTTCCTGTGACCTCTTCTCTTAACTATGTCTTCCATCTTTTTCTCCTGTCTTCTCTTGAATTAAAACTGAAAAATACTCCCTGTAAATGCCATTCACAGTAATTCTGTTTTAACTCTTGAATTTGTTAGGATTTTAACTTCCATGCAGTCCATGTGTTTTTATGCATTGTTTTTCTGTTCTAACCTATTGTTCTTGCACTCTCATTGTGTTAACTGAAATTGATACTTTATTAAGTAATAGATGCTTATTTCTTCATTCTGTACTACACATTTTCTAGATGTTAACACCTCTCACTGTTAAAATGTATCCATTTTGTCTATACATACTCTTGTGAAATGCTGATATTATGTATATAGATATACTTGTCTCTGCTTAATGGCTGAGGTTGTTTTAGAAAAGGGTCTGGATCAGCTCCCCCAAGTTAATGCACTTAAATAAAATTAATAGAGTTGTCTTATAGCAGCATTGCTTTCTTTCTGAGTCATAACCATAGGAATAATTTGTGCCTTTATGCCAGTACTTTTCATTCTTCTTTAGAACAATAAGTTTTACCAGTGGCTACCTGAATGACTGGTTCCCTCATGAGTTAAGATATGGAAACCCATGATTGAGAAGCAACAAGGAAAAAAATTGCTGAGGCACAACGTTTTGGTTATACTAAATGGAAAAGTTGGTAGAGGAATCTGGTGTTACTGATATATTTAATTTAAGTATTTTAGAATAAGTACTTCCTCAGGAGCATGGTAGTTTCTCTACACAGTTGTACAGCTAACTTTTTTAGTTTGGATTGTGTGAGCCTAGACTTCAGTGGGAATATGAATGGCACCCCCACCACGTATTGTGCAGCTACAGATTTTGCTCTCTTAAGGTTAAGAAACCTGTTCATCAAACACTTATGTTTCAGTATAATGTCTTTAATTCGATACAGTCCAAAAGTGATATTTCCATGGTGATTGGTATAGTTTTGCAAGAACTGATTGCAGTCGATCAACACCAAGACATTTGGGGGGATATACCATTTGCCTTCCGTTTGCCCAATCTGGCTGCTTCTGCTGATAGTTTATTCCTTAAATGATTAAACTATACCATCACTGCAGATAAAATGACGGAATGCATTTACAACAGTAATTATTAGGGATCTATGCCAAAAGGCCATATGTTATATAGTACCTCTTTAGCACACCTCTCCTAGTGGTGTTTATAGATGGAAATACAAGTTAGGTTCAGACTATATACTTGTTTGAATCCAGGAAGGGTTAACCAACTGATCTGTTGTCAATTTTCATTCATTCGTCAGCATGTCTGTTTGGGTCCGATCCTCAGATCTTACTCTGCTTTTTACAGCTTGTGGCCCACTGCAAGCTCTCTTGAGCTCTTCCCTTACCTGTAATGCTGTAGTCCCCCTCCATTCCTCCGATCCCATTTGCTGCCTTTGCATACGGACTTGGTCTCTGTCAGCTCTCGAGCATTTATTATATTATGAAACCTTTCATTGTAATATCTTTTTCTAGTATCTTTTCTTGTAAACTAGTATTCTTTTATAACCTCCCTTCTCCCTATGCGTTTCTTTCTAGTGTATCTTGATACCATTGTTGGTGCTTTTCTCTAGCTGTCCATTTTTACCATTTCAATAAACTTTCTTACATTGTTGGTAGTTTTTCCTTTTGTAACTTTTTTTTTTTTTTTACTTTTCTTGCTATTAAAAAATAAATAAAAGAATACATTTATTTGGAGGGGACTTCTCCCCACTATTTATTTTTTTCTGAATCACTGATCACTGGCTGGAGCTCTGCCTTCCAAGGCAGACCAGAAAAAGTCAAAGAAACAACTTGCTGTACTTTCTAGATCTTCCACATCTTCGGATCCAAACAAGGAGCTGGCCCAGAAGATTTTGAAACTTGTCGAACCTGAAGAAGAAATCCTCAGATCCAATTGCTTCAGACACAAGGTCTGCCTCATTGGATCTGGTTCTCTGATAGCTGAAACACCTGCTATGTTTCCTGTCTGGACCCGGTCCCCTCTCAGCTACCTTCACCCTTCTTAGAGAGGGGCTGACACTCAAAAATCTTCCTCTTTAGCTGCTGCTTTCCATTCTTCAGGAATCTTGCAGATGTGGATTGAATGATGAGGAAGTTTCTGTCAGTGCATATACAGATGGGAGTTCTCCTGGCTGCTTCCCCTTCAGGTCAGTAGACCTTCACCAATGTTACTCCACCCATCTTGGCTCCTTCCCTGATCCGTCCTTCAGTTTCAGAGCCCTTGTATCTGAGCCTTCTCGGACTGTCTACATTGGATCCAAAGATGTCTTTGGATCTGATACCTTCTGTGAGTGTACAGGCTCAGAATGTGTCAAAGCCAGATGACACTGAGCCGAAGCACTGTTAGCTATAAGGTGGCAGATTTGACTCTGAAGCAGTCAGGCCTTCTGTGCCCCTCAGAGCTTTGGTATTAGCTTGGCTCTGACTTCTGCCTCAGGTGGGCTGACCCGGTCAGAGGGAGCTGATGGTCTGGAAGCATGTCTTTGGAGCTGATCGTCTGGAAGCATGTCTTCTGAGCTCCATCAGCTTACTTCTCCCCAGGGCATTCTACCTTCGAGGTAGAAGATAGATTATTCCAGGCCACCCAAAAGGGTATTCTCATTTCTTAACCAAAATTGCAGCAACTAAGAACCAAGTAGTCAATAGATATCCAGGATGAAAGCAAGCACCTCCAAAAGTTATTTTTCACTCTATTTATAATGTTGCACAGAATAAAACAGCCACATACAAAACGTTTTAAAACACATTAACGCTCTTAACAGGAAATTGCGTTTTCGTCCCTCCCAAGTCAGGACTTCATCAGATCTCATATTCTCATTTCTTCCAATACTCTTCAGAGCACCCCACTGAGGAAGTCCCTAGGAAGAGAAAGTGCAAGAGGAGGCACTTAAGACTCCCCTCAGGAGTCTATCACAGAAGATACTGATTTGGATGAAGGATTAAGGGTCCCCAGGATTACCACCTGATGTCTCTTTAAAGATATTTTAGAGATCCTTCAGCATAACCCTCCCCAAGAAGAATCTGAATTCCTGGAGGCATTTGGGTCTGACCCATCTATTTCTTGGGTGACTCTGCCCATTGATGAGCTCATTGAGTTGATCACTCAGTGGGCGTGAAAGGAACCCACTTCTGTTGAGCCAACCCCCAAGAGACAAGATAGGATCCTGGCACCACCCAAGGGGAAAGGTTGTAGCAGCAGCCACAGAGAAGCAACTCACAGCAGAGTTCATCTTCTCATCCTGCTAACAGGTAACTTAGAGTGATGGACAGATTTGGGAAGTGTATTTATGCTTCAACAACTTTCACTCTTAAATAGCTGAGCTATTTGGCATACTACCAGACTACAGTGGGATTTGATTAAAGAACTCTCCAAATCCTTCTCAGGAGCAGTAACTCATAAGTCACAGATTTCCATTGCATCACAGTTGGTTACCTTACAGTCCATTAGTAATTTGGCTATGAGGCTAATTTCACATGCAGCTGAAGGTACCTCAAGGGCACTGGGTTCAGGCATTTCCATTAGGAGGCATGCCTGGATGCACCTGTATGATTTTTGTGGAGCCCCTCCATTCCTCCTCTGTTAATGATCCTCGTTGTTTGGCCCCAAAGTGAAGGACACACACTTCAGGTGTGAGCAAAATGGTAAGACCCTGTCTGCAGTGGGAGTATGTTTTACGACTCCTCAAAGAACCTTTTCTACAAATCAACAAGGGGTTCAGAAAATGTTCTTCAGAAAATTCCAGGGTCCTTTCCATGATCCACATGGAGACGGTCACCCCCCCCCAGGGGCAAAGGGGGGACTCTTAACAGAAGATGCCGCCTGTGCAGTAGAGGAGGCCCGCAGAACCAAGGGGCCAGAGATTCCTCTTCAGTGGACCCTATCAGTACTCCTGAAAAGGAGGTCTGATTGCCCACCTCTGGAGTCAACTATCCCTGCACCAGAGAGCCTGGCTAGACATTACAGAAGATACATGGGTTCAGAGGATTATTTCCAGAGGTTATAGAATTCCCATTTCCCTTTCTCCCCCTTTAACAGTAAACTAAATTGCTGACATCCCACCCAGTCAGAGGAAAGCAGCAGCACTAGAAATAAGAAGCTTCTAGAAAAAGTCATCTAAGAGGTCCCCCAAGACCAGAAAGAATCTGGAACGTACTTAAGTTTCTTTTTAGTGCCAAAGAAAACAAGGGACTGGAGGCCAGTTTTGGATCTTGGCAATCTGAACAGATCAGTCCATTTTGCCTTTAAGGACGACTTGATGTGCTTAGCAGAGCTTCAGGATGCATACTATCACATAAAAATGAACAGATGGTCCAGGAGACACCAACACTTCTGGCTAGGAGCCAGTCATTACCAATTCAGATCACTGCCCTTTGGCTTCATCTCATCCCCCAGGATGTTCACCAGATGCATAGCAGTAGTAGCGGCTCACTTGAAGCTATGCGGATTGAGTGTTAACATACTTAGATGACTGACTCCTCACCACCCCCACCAGGTGTCTACTGTTTCAAGCCACAGACTTCATATTGCATCTTTTCTAGTCCTTGGGCCTTACGATCAACAGAGAAGTAGAAGATGACTCCCAACACAAGACCTAGCATTTATAGGAGCATGCCTCAATGCAATTTCTTGTGTAGCTTCTCTCCCTCTACATAGACTACAAAAAATGACAAGTACAATTCATCCTATCTAAAGACAAAGTTCCTGCTCTTCTCATCCTGCAAGGCATAGGATCTATGGCAGCGACCATAACCTTAGTGCCCCCGGCAAAGCTTCATATGAGACTGCTTCAGTGGCTCTTAGCTGCGCAATGGTCGGTACTGATGCATCCAGTGTCTTTTATCCGATTTTGATAAACTACTCTAAGCAGGATCTGTCCAGATGGATGAAGTCTGAGGAAAATCTATGGGCTACACCCTCACTCCCTTGTCCACCCACAGCCATAGTGACCACAGGCGCTTCCAAGATTGGGTGGGGGGGCATTATCTGGGAAGAACAGTTCAAGGCACTTGGTCCCCGTAAGAGGCCAATCTGCACATCACTGTCCTAGAAATGAGAGCAGTGCTTCTAGAATTGCAAGCCTTTCAGTCTTTCCTTCCTTCAGGGACGATTGCAATTCAGTCAGACATGTCAGTAGTCTGGTATGTCAAAAAACAAGGTGGAACCAGGTCTTATCCCTTGTGCCAGGAAGCTCTCAGGATAATGGCATTGGGCAGTCTCTTCCAACTGCTTTCTAACAGCAATGCATATCCCGGGAAGCTCCACCATGATAGTGGACAAACTGAGCAGATACATCCTCCATACAACCTCTCTCAATCCTAAGGTGACTATGAAAATTTTTTGTTGTTGGGGCCAACCTTGCTGCAACTTCTTTGCCTCCCCAATAAACAACAAGCGCAGCAGCTATTTTGCCTTAATTCACCCACATGGGGGAGTCCTCGAGAGACACACTCCTCTATTGGCCCTGGGGCTACTTTATGCCTTTCCCCCATTTCTTCTCATTCCCCTGTTCTTGAAGAAAGCCCAAAGGTTGATATGCAAAGTGATCCTCATTGCACCCTATTGACCCTATCAAGTCTGGTTCCCCTTCCTTTGGCCTCACCTGATTCACAGTCTGTGGATTCTGGACCCGGTTCCAGACCTGCTGCGTCACCCACAGGGATTGGTGCATCCCAACCTTCACAGTCTCAAGCTGACTGCTTGTTGTCTCCAATTCAATTAATTGCCAGGCAAAACAGATTAACCTCCTCAGTACAAAAATCCTTCTGGCTTCTCATAAACCATCCACCAGGAAACTCTATCTTAGCAAATGGAAGAAATTTTCAGTTTGGGCACGTGTGAATAATTTAAATCCTTTTCCACAACGGTTGACAAGGTCTTGGAATTTCTGGCTTCACTTTTTGATCAAGGAGCTTCTGCTTCCACCAGCAAGGTCCAGTTAGCAGCCATTTCCAGTTTCCACAATGGGTTTGATGATCATACCTTAATTTCCCATCGTTTTATGCAAAGGTTTTCTTAAAGGCACCTTGTGTATAAAGCCCCAATTTTAAAGACCTTTATAGCTTTTATGGGGTTTGACCCTGGTACCACAATCTTTAGTTCTCCAGCCCTTCGAGCCAGCGGATACTTGTGATCTCAAGTTCCTGTCATGGAAAACTCTTTTTGTGGTGGCCGTCTCTTCTGCTAGGAGAGTTTCTGAATTGCAGGCATTGTGTGAAACATCCTTATATGATTTTTCATATGGATAGGGTTTCGTTGAGAACCAACCCTTCTTTTCTACCTAAGGTGGTCTCTGAATTTAATATTAATCAGACTATTGATATGCCGTTCTTTCCCAATTTTTTGAAGTAAATGTGAATATTGCTTGGATTTACTAGATGTTCACAGTTACATTTCTATCTTGACAGAACCAAACAGTCTAGAAAATTGGATCAATTGTGTGTCCTTTTCAGGTTCATCTCTGGGTAAACCCATCTCGAAAAGTTACCTTATCAAAATGGCTTGCGGACTGTTACTTTCATTTACACTCATAACTGCAAGTTGCCTGCACCTGTTAAAGTGCATTCCAACAGATGTAAATCCACTTCAGCTATTTTTCATTCCAAGGCATCCATGGAAGAAATTTGTGCAGCCACAAAATGGGCCACTGCCCATACCTTTATCACCCATTACAAATTGGATATGGTCTCCAGGGGAAGAGCATCTTTTGGCTCTTTGGTGCTCATGAATATCCTTCCTTAGGGCCACCCAGGAGCTAACATAGCTGGGGACTCTGTCCCATTTATCATGAATGAATGAAGATAACATCAGTTGTTGATCTTCATTCATTCTTGGCATCCCGCCCTCTTGTCCTCACCTATGGACTTCTGGAGGTTTGGGCACTTGTTCTGGGAGCTTTTACTTGACTGCAAACATTATCTGAGTTAATAGAGAGAGGGCATTGTGGTGAGTCTTAGCTTGACAGTTTGTTTGGCTGGCATGAGCTGTATAATGTCTGAGCCAGTTCCGCTGGCATGAGCTGTATAATGTCTGAACCAGTTCCGAGGATTGGAACAGAGTCCCATTCATCAAAAATGAATGAAAATTGACAACACAGATGGAACGTTATGGTAAGATCATGACTTTTTTCATCCTTGTTAGCAAATTTAGGAAAGAATACTGGCAGATTAATGGACTGGTTTATACTGGATTTGGGCACCATCTTGGGAAGGAAGGATGCATTCGTATTTAATATAACTCTGTCCTTGTGAAAAGTCAGGTGTGGTGGTTCAGAGGACAAAGCTTGAATCTTAGAAATTTGTCTGGCAGAGGTGATGGAAGATATTTAAGGTCACATGTAGCTGCTGGTTCGAAGGGGGATTGAGTTGGAATCTGCAGTACCAGATTCAGATCCCATGGGGGAGTAGTACCTTTAAAAATAGGTCTCAGAAGAAGAGTACCTTTCAAGAAGGCTTGACTCTGTTTGAGATGCGACAGAAGAACCATCAAAACCAATATGAAAATTTGATATGGCTGCTAATTGAACTTTAATGGTTGATAAACTAGCTCCTTAAAGACATGGGTCAAGTTCAAGGATGCTATGTATCAGGGCTTCCAATGGTTCAGTATTATTTTGATGAGCTCGGTGAACAAACCTCTTCCATTTACTAGAATAGAGTTTTGTCTTCCCATAAACCTTCTACCAAGAAAAATATTTGACAGGAGAAGAGAGCATAGGTTATCTGGCTATTAATGGAACTTGAGTAGCCAGGATGGAATCCTGCCTGTCTGAGACGGAAGGTCTGGAGTCAGATCCAGAATCCAAGGTTTGTGTAGCAAGTGAGGTCAAGGAAGGGGAACCAGATTTGTTGAGGCCAGTTAGGTGCAATGAGGATTACCTTCCTCTTCAACATGGCAGCTTTCTGTAGGAATTTTGAAGTTGGTCGAATGGGTGGATAAGCAGAGTAGACCGGGGGGCCAATCCTGAAGTAGAGCATCCCTCTGTGATTCCACCTGTGGGGGGATTAGGGCAAAGTAGCTACTGCATTTGTTTAGGGGAGAAGCATAAAGATTGCAGCAAGGCTGGCCACATTCATGGAAAATCAATTCTGCGACATTCTGTTGGACCATTCATGAGGTAGAAGAATGCACCTGCTCAGTTTGTCTCGTATCCCATTCGGTTTCCTCGGAATGTGCATTACTATAAGAAAGTGGTTGGATGAGATCGTCCATTGCCACACTGAGAGCTTCTCGACAAAAGGGGTAAGATCTAGTCCCTCTTTGTTTGTTGATGTACCAAACTACTGACATGTCTGAGTAACAGTCGTCCCCAGAGGGAGAGTATCCTGTAAGGCTTGCAACACTAAAAGCACTGCATCTCCTCTAAAGGGCATTAATACGCAAGTTGGCCTCTTTGGGAGACCAAATGCCTTGGACTGTTATCCCAAGTAAATGCTCCACCCCTCCATCTGAGAAGTGTTCATGGTCACTATAGCCTTAGGCTGAGAGGGAAATAAATGACCTTGTAGAACCTGGTCTAATTTAATCTACTGTCTGAGATCTCTCTCTTGCATATCTGAGTGATTCAAATCTGATAAGACATAGACTGGTAAATAACTGACCATTGCATGGATAGCATCCATTGAAGAATTCTCATGTAATGTCTGGCTAACGATACTAATGATATTGCCGCCTCCACTGAGCCTAAGAGCCTGAAGGACCAGACTGGTCGAAATCTTGGTACTGCAGGTGATCTTTCTGACCTGTGATCTTATGGTCTGAACTCTTAAAAGCAGCAATGATTCTATGGTTGACTTTGAGAATTGCTCCTATGAACTATCCCCAGAACAGAGCATGGTTGGAGAACCTGATGTCTTGCCCTCATCAGTTGATGCCTGGTTGGAGCAGAAATGAGGCAGCCATCTAAATATGGAAACACCCGGAATTCTTGCAGTCTCAAGTGAGCTGCCATAACTGCCGTGCACTTGGTAAGCACACTAGGGGCAGTTGTGAGACCAAAGGGCAGAACTCTAGGGGCAGTTGTGAGACCAAAGGGCAGAACTCTGAACAAGTAATGATTGGCTTCCAGCCAGAAGCATAAATGCCTTCTGGATCATCTGTTCATTTTTGTGATAGTACACATCCTGAAGGTCTGTGGGGCACATCCAGTTATCCTTGCCCAGAAATCAGAGAATGGACTTTAATCATGGCAATTTGAAACTTGATCTTTTGAACTGACTGGTTTGCTGCTGAAATTTAAAAATTGGTCTCTAGTCCCATTTTCTTTGGCACTAAAAAGAACCTTGAGTAAGTTCTGGATTCCAACTGGTCAGGTGGGACATCTTGGATGAGACTTTTTTTTCTAACAGCCTTTGGATTTGAACTGCTGCTTGTTCCCTCTGACTAGGTGGAACATTGAGGATTTTCCTTGATATTGGAGGAGGGAGGGAAAATGGAATTATATAATCCTCTGCACTCAAATATCATTTAATTCTAGCCAGGGTCTCTGGATCCCTGGTTTTACAGGCCACCTCTGCAGCTGGGCCATTGTTGTCCATTCAAGTCCCCCCCCCCTGCCTGTGGGGGAACTTCCTCTAGCTGTGTCCTGGAATGGACCCTGAGATTTCATAAACCATATCTTATGACCACCTTATTGATTCCTAGAAAAAGATCTTTGAGGGGATGAAAAACATATGCCCATGGCAGACAGGGTCTTTCCATCCTTTTTCACACCTGAATAGTGTTCCCTTAACTTTGGGGTCAAACAGACACATGCCTTCAAAGGGGGGCATTAACGAGCTATGACTTGAAGGGCTCTGCAAAATCATACAAGCACATCCAGGCATGACTCCTAATGGAAATGCCACTCCCCACTGCCATTGAGGTTCCTTTGGCTACATGCAAAAACCAACCTCATGGAAGAATTAGAAATGGATTGCAGGGAAGTCAACCGAGAAGCCACAGATGACTGAACTTCAGTGATGGATCCTGTGAGGGTATTTGATAGTTCCTTAATCAAATCCCTCTGATGTCTTGTGAAATGTGCCAATTAATTCAGTGACCTTAAAGCAAAGGTCTCTGAAGCATATAATTCAGTGACCTTAAAGTGAAGGTCGCTGAAGCATAGACATTGTTCCCAAATCTGTCAATCACCTGAGACTCCCTGTGGGGGGGGGGGGTGGAGAGTAGAACTTTCCTTGGCAAGTTCTTTCTTTGTGTCCGTTGCTATGACCATGGCATCAATGGGCACCTCTTTTTTCCTAAACTTTGTTCACAGGTGGTGCCATATTCTTATCTGGTCTCAGACGTATGGGCTCAGTAGTATTGAGTTCCTTCCATGCCTACCAAGAGATCAACACAATGAACTCATCAGCGGGGTGGAGTCACCCAGGAGGTAGACTGTCCAGTACCAAAAGCTTCCAGGAACACTGACTACTCTGGGAAAGGTTGCTTGGCATCCAGTTTCCTCTCTGCTTAAGGATTTCTAGGATGTCTCCAAACAAGACGTCTTCAGGCAGTGACAGTGGGAACCCTTCACCTTCATCAAAATCCTTGTCTTCTGTGATAGACTCCTCTGGCAAATCTAGGTGCTTCCTCTTCTTGGGGACCTCAGTGGGATGCTCTGGAGAGGTATCAGAAGTCGTCAAGATTCTCTGTCTAGCAGCCTGGGGTCTTGGTAATGGCTGTCCCTGTGGAAAGAGTTGGTGAGGGTCCAAGCAGAGAGACATCAAGGTTGTAGATTTTTGATCTGAGGGTGATGGATCTCTCCATCCTGCTGAGGCAGAGCAAGCTCTCTTCACTGCCTTGAAGGCAGATTGCCCCAGAAAAAGAAATCTAGAGAGCTCAGACTCAAAAAGGCCAGCTTTTGGACTGGAGCCTTCCTTTGCTCAGAGGGCAAAATACCCAGTGTGGAAATGGGAGCCGAGCTATCCAATGCCAAGGCATAGGGACTGCTCTGAAGGCTTCAGAATCTACTGCAACACCTCTGATCTGACAGAAGCTATGGCTCTGAGAATTCTCTGAACCGACTGGATCAGATCACTCGGAGCAAACTTCAGATCTGAGGTAAGGCAATCCTCTGATCCAAGCCAAGACTGATCCAGACAGCTAGAAACAAGGGACTGTAAAACCGCTGAGGGAATCTGAGAAGGAATTTGTAGTGAGAGTGTGGCAGAAATATGGACCTCCTGGCCCAGAGGGGTAGGAGCCAAAGGAACACCCATCTGTTCCTGCACCATAAGTATCTTCCTCTCCACATCCTGTTCTGTGAGACTTCTGGAAGAATAATTGTAAAGCACCAAAGGAGCCCTAGGTCTCTCTGGAAAAGAGCATGCCCTAAAGGGTACTGAATCATACGGCAGTGAATATAGAGTCCTTGTTAAGCCACTTACTGAAGAAGGTCAGTGACTCCCTTGCACTGGCCCAGTAATCAAGGAGCCTCAGTCCTCCATTACTAGCACCAGTTAGGGATGTGTACATTGGGAGGATGACGAGTATACACACGGTAAAGTACAGTTTCCCTTAAGAGCACACAGAGATCACAGTCAGTCTGGGGGTGTTTTTTTCCCTCCTCTCCAGATCCCCAATAAGACTCCCCACTGGCACAGCTATAGGGTTAAGATCTCAGCCGAGTGGTCAAGCCAAAACCTCCAGCACTCACTCTCTGTTCAATCAGTGCTTCATGTCCCTGCCCAAGTAGCTCACACACACACACACACACACACACACACACACACACACACTTTGAGATTTGACTTGTATACAAACACACAGACACTCCTGGGAAGGCTGGCACAGGTTTACTAGCTATGCCCCCTTCTGCCCAGACTAAAAGGTGGTTTTCACTGCCACCAACCAGCTGCTACTTATCAGCTACTATACAAGGCCCTTACCAAGGGTGACCAATGTTACTATTATCCAAATGGTAAGTGTGACCAAGACATTTAAGGCTATTGGAGTGGCCTATACAGGGTCATCAAATACATATGCAAGTACTCAAAGAGCTTAAATATCTCTAAACAGACCAGTCACAATTAAGGTTTAAATATATTTAATAATGAATAATAAAAGCACAAGACCATATTCAATAACTCAACACAGTGACAACAGAGTTCAGAATCACAGGAGGTGTGTTAAAACAACATTGCAGGATAGTTTCAAATAAATACAGAAAACACCTACCGTGCAATGAAAAAGTATTTGCCTCCTTCCTGATTTCCAATTTTTTTGCATGTTTGCCACACACATGTTTCAGATCATCAAACAACCCAAGTAAACACAAAATGCAGTTTGTGATAGGGCCATGTAGGTTTAGAAAGAAAAACTATGTGAAAAAGTAATTGCCCCCCTAAACCTAATAACTGGCTGTGTCACCCTTAGCAGCAACAATTGCAATCAAGCATTTGCGATAATTGGCAATGAGTCCTTCACATCACTGTTGAGGAATTTTGGCCCACTCTTCTTTGCAGAATTGTTTTAATTAAGTCATGTTGGAGGGTTTCCAATCATTTTTTTAAGCCATTCAGAGGTGGACTTGCTAGTGTGTTTTTGGATCATTGTCCTGCTGCAGAACACGTGTGCTTCAGCTTGAGGTCATGAACTGATGGCCAGACATTCTTATTCAGGATTTTTTGATAGAGTAGAATTTATGGTTCCATCAATCGCAGCAAGTCGTCCAGATCCAGAAGCAGCCTCAGACCATCACACTACCACGACCATGTTTGACTGTTGGCATGATGTTCTTCTTCTGAAATGCTGCGTTACTTTTACGCCAGATGTAATGGGATGTACACCTCCCAAAAAGTTCAACTTTTGTTTAGTCAGTCTACAGAATATTTTCCTAAAAGTTTTGGAGATCATCAAGATGTTTTTTGGCAAAAGTGAGACAAGCCTTTATGTACTTTTTGGTCAGTGGTTTTCGCCTTGGAACTCTGCCATGCATGCCACTTTTTGTCTCTTTCTTATGGTTGAGTCATGAACACTGACCTTAACTGAGGCCTGCAGTTCTTTGTGATGATCTGGGTTCTTTTGTGACCTCTTGGATGAGTTGTTGCTGCGCTCTTGGGGTAATTTTTGTAGGCCGGCCACTCCTGGGAAGGTTTCACTGTTTCATGTTTTCTCCATTTGTGGATAATGGCTGTCACCATGGTTTGCTGGAGCCCCAAAGCTTTAGAAATTGCTTTGTAACCTTTTCCAGACTGATAAATGTCGATTTGTTTCTCATCTGTTCCACAATTTCTTTAGATCGCAGCATGATGTTTTCTTTTTTGGGATCTTTTGGCCTACTTCATGTCTGACAGGTTATATTAACTCATTACAGCCGAGTGACGTCTCCAGGCATTTTGCAATAGAAAGGACTCCTGTAGTGAAAACACAATCATAAAACAATTCACTTATTTTCTTAGAGCTTGCAAGTAAACTCTGTTCTTTTCCAGTAGGGTACACTGTGGTTATGTTGTTTAAGCTCAATACAGAACACACAGTTCAACACACACTTCTGCACTAGTAGTTTAATATACACATAACCTATAATTATGTTACATTTGTAGGAAAAGCATACAAATCATATTAATATTCACAAATGGCACAAAATTATTTACAAAATTCCAGCTAGCTGGTCTGGCAGCCTCACAAGGTCCACCAACTGTTGGATCCCACTTGCTTTGGGGATGAAATGGTCTGATTCAGTAATTTTAATTTGATCAGATCTGAAGTAGACTGATCAGACCTCTTTGGTTTCTTCGGATCCGAGGTTGGTACTGGATTCATATAATGTCTTTCCTTTGAGGAATCTGAAGCAGATGAAGATAAGGAAGGCCCCAGAGACATTGTTTTAGAAGGTTTTGCTTGTGTGTTTGATTTGGGAGATTTATCTCCTGATATAGCCTCTCTAAAGGAAGATGGGAAGAGACCTTTGAGGATCAATTTGTTTTTGCATTCTACTAATGCTCTGAGATTAAATCTGGGCAGATTAGGCTGATTCATTTGCAGGAAGACTGTTAAAACAGATGACAGTGTGAGGGTATCTGAAAATGGCAGCTTATGCTCCCGTTTAGTGCATTTCTTAAATCCCTATGGCACTTTATTCACCATACTGTTCCACAAAATTAGAGAAGGAAAGGGGGAGATACTGTAAAATTAACACTACTTCAAACTTTTTTTTATGTAAACAAGAGCACCAAGAGGAAAAAGAGAGAAGAGGAAGTACCAGTGATGGTGTTGAGCACTGCAAGAAACTGTAGAATTACAGAAAATATACTAACAATAGTGCTGAGCGGTACACTAGTATGGGAAAGCAGAAGGATATAAACTAGTGCAGTAGGTAAGGGCGAATCTGAACAACCAAAAATAAAAACGAATAAGACCGTGACAAAAAAACACTAGAGAGTTGTCAACCACGTCTTTTGCTAAGCAGCATATGAGATCTGAGGTAATTGGGGTTGGTGCATTGTGGGTAGGGGAAGAGTTTTTACTGGCCACGAGCTTTAGCAACGGCTGGTCAAATCTGAGGGATCGGATCCAAATACATACGTTAAGGATAGAATGAAAATTGATGATATTAAACCATTACAAAGCAACATTTATGCAAATAGTATCATTCAGGCCAGGAAACCTTTCAGCCGGCATCTTAAGCTGCGACCGTGTTTCTTTTTTAATTAGCTGCTTCTTGAAACAACCCTCCCTAAGATCCACAGGTAAATGCTCTAAGATGGCAAAAAAAGAGCAACATGTTAAGGTGCATCTGTATAAGGCACTGTTGGTGTCTTTGCTCTTAATAGCACAGAAGTGGTGTTTAGATAACTTTCTGGTAGTCATGCCAGACAGCAGTGTAAATCAAACCAGCTGTTACAATCATGGTGCACTTTAATTTTAATGCTTCTGTCCATATGAGACAAAACAACGACAGAGCCTTCAAGTTTAAAATTACGTGCTATGCAAAAAGCACTTAAACATGCTGACTATTTTGTGTGAGTGGCAAAGGAGTCCTAGTATTTACATTCTCCAGCCAGCACTTAATTCAGTTAGATGTTTTTGTACACACATTTGGAGGAGGGACCCACTCCTGTGTATACATCAGGGTTCCCTTTGAACATTTTCCAGTTGTATGTAATATTTCTAATACTAATGTCATCAACAATCCTCTTAAAAATAAAACTATTTATTTAACATCAGTACTGTTCTTCTGAGGTATACCCCACCAAAATAAGAGGAAGCTGTTTGTCTCTGCTCTGCTTAATATGCTCAGTAGTCTTAACCAACAAGCCTAAATCCTAACCCTAATGCTGAATAATGTAATAATGTCATTGATCCCTTTGGAAAAAATACCAAAGTCAGTGGTCAGTCTAGACATTTGGATAGTCTGGCCTCTAGATGCAAGTAGGATGAGCAGTAAGGTAATGTAAATAAATATTGGAGAAACAAGGTTTTCTGTAAATCCCACTAGGAAAACTGTGATTGACAGCATGCATCAGTAATAAACAAAAAAAAAATAAAAAAAGTCATTCATAGACCTCTTATACATCTTAACATGTCTTTCAAAAAATGCAATGTTTTTTAGAAGCTGGGTTTCCCATCACCCTATGACAATTTTACCAAAAGAGTGTGCAACAGTAGCACCCATAGCAACACTCTTGAGCTGTTGGTAATTGTGAAGAAATTAAACACTTATTTGTGCTAGCATGTATGCCTGAGTTTTTGTACATAATTTCAGATTGATCTGTGTATTGTATGCCAGCATGACTAGCTATGGTATTGTAAATAAGTTCTTGCATGTTGATTTTGAGATCTCTTTGAACAGAATGTTTTAAAGACTTGAACAGTGTCCTTTACATTTCTAACTGCACGTGTTTGTAAAGAGATTGTAAGGCAAACTTGTCTCAGATTCAGCTGATCAGCAGATGATGTCATTGGAATGTTGACAGTTTCTTTGTCACTGTCAGAAGCTGAATGACAGGAAGGAACTTTTAGAAAACAGCTGTTTGAATTTAAAAAAAATATGAAATGAAAATTAAATATGAAATGAAAATTAGAACTGAAACAGTTGACAGGCAAGTCTGTGAAATAGCCTGTAGTAGTTAGTTGTCTGTTACAGTTCTCAGCTGAACTGTGCATTGGATCCCCAAAAAGGACTCACCAAGAACTGTAAGCCTGCCTTTGCTCTGTTGTAGTAATTTAGTTATAATTTCCTAACCAAAGAACACAGTCTCTGATCTAAACTAATCAGCTAGATCAGTTAAAGTTTTCTGAATGTTGGTTCTCTATCCTACACTATTGATTTCATTTTCCTGGCGATTGAGTTCTGTTTGTTTATTGGGAATTACTGTTTTATATTTTTAAACATTTTGCTCAATATTAAATGTTTTTTATTAACTTACATTGTGGCTGGACATTCACTGTTTTTCGTTAGTGACTGGAGAGTACTTATACTTGCCTTGATAACTTCCTGGGCCACTGTGAAAGCCTGGCTGCTTTGGTCATTTGCTACTGTTTGTTTTAATATCCAATTTTCATAATTGGACACCCCTTTAGAAGGGCATGAAGAGACTCTGATTGGTGGAAGTGTGTATGTTGTTGTGTCTTTCTGCTTTTCCCAGTTAGGGGTCGCCACAGCAGAACTCCGGTCCTCTAATGATTGGCAGTAGATTTTTACATGCCAATTTGCCAGCCCTGATGCACAACCTTCAATGAAGGTACGCCCATTCATGCATGTCTCCACACAAAAGATGCTCTAGCTAAGAATCAAACAGGACAACATCTTACTGTGAGGCGACAACGCTACCACAGCACCTCCAGTGTGTATCAGAGGTCTTAAACTGAGACACATTGCTCTGGTGTGTGTAATAAGGAGTTACATTAGAGGTGGACAGAAGTATACAGTCTAGTTCCAGATTATAGAGCATGTTCCTGTTGTGCCCTTGGGGAAAATGTATGAAATATTACTCCTGTTTAAGTGACAGTCTCACACTGGAGTCAGTAGTGAGGATTGTAGCTCCTTAGTTATGTCCATGGGCTGCATTGGGTATCCCTTTCTTGTGCATTGTTGTCCTGCTTGCTAAATAGGGATCCCCTTTTCTCCCCATGTCCTCCACAGAGTTGTACTCTGATAACCAGATTCTCATGTCATCAGACAAAGCACTGAGGGCTTGCTCCCTCACCAGAAGGTCTGCGAGTCCTTCAGAAGTGGTGACCTGACACCCACTCACTCATCTGTGAAAGTAAGTACTTAAATCAGCAATATAATTATGTACACTTTCATCTGCTTTGCATCTGTGTTCACAAAACTTTTTTTATAAGCTTCAGGTGTTTAAAACATCTACATCAGACAATTTTGACCTGGCCTGAACAATTTTACCATGGAGTAAGGGAGTCAGGAGTGGAACCCAGAGCTCATGATCCGCATGATACTGTCTACATACCCTCTCAATAATATGTGAATAAATCCATCATCTCAATCACTGTATTGAGGAAAAGGTTTACTGACCTTTACAGATTCTGGGGTCTGGTTATTCCCTTTCCCATTAGGTCCATGACCATCTCAACGGGTAAGAAGCTCCACTTCATGCTGGTGCCATCTCTCAGTTTTCTCTGCTTCTAAACATTTGGTTTCCAGTTCATATTGACACTTTCTCCTCAGCCTCCAGTTGTTTGATCTCCCATTCATATTGTTGCTATTTCTCCTCAGCCTCCAGATGTTTGGCTTCCAGGCGCAGTATTTCTTCAGTCTCCAGTCATCTGGCTTCCAGTTCATATTGACGCTGCTTCTCCTTAGCCTTCAGATGTTGATTTCTCTCCCTTTCTTCAGCCTCCAATTCCAGTCTCCTTAACTCTAGATGGATTTTCAGGTCCTCTGAAGAAAATGTGGGTTCGCCTGTCTCGTCAGGCTGCACATCCCCAGTACCAAACTGGATATGCTGCGATCAGCTGCTCTGAGCTGAAGCTGCAACTAAGGCTGAAATCATTGCTTCCTTAGGCTGATATGCACCAGACCTGTGGCTTCACACTCCTTGGCCAACTGGTTCTTTGTCAGCTTACTATAGTCTTCTGTTGATATCTTTGTCTGCCATCTCTGACTAAAAATAAATAAAACTGTGGTAAACTGAGATTCAGTATGTTTACTTTGTGGCTGTCGAGAGTGCACATCCAAATGACAACTACCCACAGGCTACTGAAGTCCAATTAAAAATCCCACACTGCTGGCACCAATTAATGTGGTGTCCAGTTAATATCCCACCAGACTGCCAACACGTAATGTGATGTCCCTTACTATCCTGGGTCAGTAACTAAGGATCTTCAGTCCTCACTACTGACTCCAATGTGAGACTGTCACTTGAATAGGAGTAATATTTCACAATTTTCCCCAAAGAGCACAACAGGAACATGCTCTATAATCTGGGACTGGACTATGTACTTCTGCCCACCCCTAATGTTAAATCTTACACATCCAAATACTTCTGGGAAAGCCTTTTGCCCACCCCTAATGTTAAATATTACACATCCAAATACTTCTGGGAAAGCCTGACACAGATTCCCATCTGTGTCCCTTCCCCAAAATAATATGGTAATGCTGCCACCAATCAGAGTGTCTTCATGCCCTTTGTCCAATTATGAAAATTAAATAATAAAACAAATAGCAAATGATAAACAATCAGGCTTTTGGAGTAACCTGGAAAGTTATCAAGGCAAGTCTAAGCACACTCAAATCACCAAAGAAAAATGCACATTGTGGCTGGTCAATCAAAGCTGTTAAAAATATTTATTATTGAGTAAAATCTTAAAAAGTAATTCCAATAAATAAACAGAACTCAATCACCAGGAAAAATTAAATCAATACTGTAGAATAGAAATCCATTATTCAGAAAAATAAAATGAACTGATATCGCTGATTAGGTTAGTTAGGAAATTATAACGAACACCATCCCCGATCTAAACTAAATTACTACAACAGAGTAAAGGCAGGCTTAGTTCTTGGCGAGTCCTTTTTGGGTATCCACTGCACTGTTCGACTGTCAACTGTAACTGACAACTTGACTACAGCAGGCTGTTTTATAGTGTAGCCTAACTGCCAACTGTTCTAGTTCTAATTTTCATTTCTTATGTTTAAATTCATCCAACAGCTGTTATTCCTTCCTGTCTTTCAGCTTCTACAGTGACGCACAGCATTTGTCAACATTCTGATGTTATCTAATGATCAGCTGAATCTGAGACAGTTTGTCTTTAAAATCTCTCCACAAACATGCACAGTTAAAAATGTAGGACCCTTGCAGTCTTTAAAGCATTCTGTACAAACGAGTTACAAATCAACATGCAAAACGTATTTACAATATCATAGCTAGTCATGCTGGGATAATAATATACAGGTTAATCTGAAATTATGTACAAACACTCAGCCAGACATGCTAGCACAAATAAGTGTCTAATTTATTCACATCTCCCCCTGCCCACCATGACTCGAGCATGATTTTCAAGTGACCCTTGAAAAACGACGCTTGAGAAAGATGGGTCTGTCGACCCACAGCTCTCCTGGGCAGTCAATTTGCATTGGCATTATTAACCCCACTGCAGTGTTCTTCTCCTTCTGAGGAAACTTGGCTGATCACATCCCCCCCCCCACAATTTGATGCATCTACTTGCACAACAAATTCTTTACTATAATCTGGGATGGCTAACGCAGGGGGTCCGCCCAAAATCTACTTAAGTTTTTGGAATGTCTGATTGCAGTCTGTAGTCCACCCTACCTTATCTGGTTTATTTTTCCTAGTTGGGTCAGTAAGGGGTGCAGCCATTGCACCATAACTAGGCACAAATTTTTCACAGTACGCTGCTGTCCCTAGAAATGCTCTCACTTGCTTTTTTAGCAACAGGAACTGGCCACACTTGAATAGCTTCTACTTCGACAGGTTCTGGCCTAATCTTACCACTCCCCACTTGGTGTCATAAGTAAGTGATCTCTCCCATACCCGCCTGACACTTAACTGGGCTTAGTGGTTAACTTTGCTATTTTAAACTGGTCTGCAAATGCCTATAGCATAGTCTTTAATGTAGAGTTTAACCTGTCCACAAGACCATTAGTCTGGGGATAGTAGAGGGTGTTCTATAAATGTTTCACCCCCACAACGCTTCCACAAACAACTCAGCAGGTCTGACATGAAGCTAGCACCTTGGTCAGTCAAGATATCCCTTGGAAAACTGACCCTGCTGAATATTTCTAGCAAAGCATTTGCCACCTTTTCTACATCCATATTGCCTGCAAAAGGAATATTAAGAACTATAGGTAGAAGTGATAGACTTTAGGTGCTAGGCTCTACCAACTGCCGTACTACCTCACCCTCCAGCCCTCACTTAGGAGTCCACTTTATATACAGCAAACCTTCATTCTCTGCCCCAATATCGCTTCCACAAGAAATATGAGGGGCTACAGCTAAAAGTGGCAGATGGTAGGCTCTGCCAACTGCCATAGTACTACTCCTCCTTGTCCATCTCCAGGAGTCACCCTTTATGCAACAAACCTTTGTTCCTGTATACAGACTCTCCTTTTTCTTTAGCTTCAGGTGCTTCCTTAGCCATCTCCCTCAAGCTTTGTAATGTAGGGTCCATAAATTTGAGCCTGTCTTAACTCTACATTTGTGACTCTCCCAAGCTCCCCTTTCTTAGGAAGCCTAGTAACTTCTGACAGCTGTACCTCACTGTCACTCCGAGTACTATCATCACTCACTTTTATCCTTGCAGTCACTGTGTCTAAGGAAACATCAGTACCTCCTAGCAGCTGTGGCTCACTTTCAGACTTACTAGTACAGGATAGCTCCTTCTCTGAACCAGCCACCACACTAGTCCCAGCTTCAGGTATGAGATCTGTCTTGGTCTCCCCCAAGCTACCGGACCTATATTCCTTTATCTAAACCTGACTGTGTCACTGCATGCACACGAGGCACTGCATCATCAAAGTGATTTCCTATTCGGACATCTGCAGGAATATTTTCAAACACAAGCTCCCTTTCTACAGGAAGCCAAGTAACTTACAACATTTGTGTCTCATTGTCAATCTGGATACTATCACTCTCCTCCATTCTTGCAGTCACTGTGTCCAAGGGCTCACTTTCTGACTTATTGCTACAGGATAGTTCCTTCTCTGAAACAGCCACCACACCAGTCCCAACTTCAGGTATAAGATTCATCTGTGTCTTCCCCAGGCAGGCCTATATGCCTGTCTCGAAGCTTGACTGTGTGTCACTACAAGTACACAAGGTACTGCATCATCAAAGTCATTCCCTACCAGGGCATCTGCAGGAATATCCTCAAACATACCTACCTGATTGCTTCCTCTTCCACCCTTCCATTCAAGATAAACCCTAGCCAAAGTTATATGGAATGGGGTCCCTCCCAATGCTCTGACTGGAGTGAACTGCCCAAGCAAGTACTGCTCTTCTGTAACTACTGCAGGCCTCACAATGGTTATATCAGAAGCTGTGTTCCTCTTAGTAATAACCTGTTTACCATCTACTAACATAGGATATAATTTTAGATTGGTATCCCTGTTGTTTCCAAACAACTTACCACTGGCAGTTTGGCATCACCACTTGGTGGCTTCCTCACCTTCTGTTTCTCACCACCCTCAATGGACATTTAACTACTATGTGGCCCTCTGGTTACACTTGAAACATCTTGTACCTGGTCTAGTAGTTTCCCCAGTTACTGGTGTACTCTGGAGTAGTTTAGACTGCCCCCCATGGGTTCACTTATATCCATGTGCAGCACTGGGTCTCTTTCTTATGCATTGGTGCTGTGCTTGCTAAAAAGAGAGAAGTCCTCCACAGACTTGCACACACTGTCTGCTAACCAGATTCTCATGTCATCAGGCAAAGTACTGAAGGCTTCTTCCCTCACCAAAAGGTCTGCAATTCCCTAAAAAAATGGTGACCTGACACCCACTCACCTATCGGTGAAAGTAAGTACTTAAATCCGCAATATAATGTACACTTTCATCTGCCTTGCATCTGTGCTCATGTAAATTTTTCCTATAAGCTTCAGGTGTTAGTCTAAAACAATCTAGAAGATGGTTCTTAACTTTAACATAATTCAAACAACCTACATTAGACAGTTCTGACATGGCCTGAATAGTTTTACCATGGAGTGAGTCAGGAGCAGAACCAAGAGCTCACAGTCAACATCACACAGTTTCACACTTTTGAGAGGATATGTAGACAATCAGTCATCCCCATCCCTGTATTGAGGAGAAAAAAAAGTTTACTGACCTTTACAGTTTCTGGGGTCCAGTTATTCCCTTTCCCATTACCTCCATGACCTCCTTAAAGGGCAAGAAGCGCCACTTCAGGCTGGTGCTGTCTCTCATTTGCCTCTTCTAAAAGCCTCAGTCTCTCTCTCTCTCTCTCTCTCTGCTGATTATAGTTCAAGACGTATTTTCTTGTCAACCTCCTGTTTGGCTTCCAGGTCACACCAGTGCTGTTTTTCCCTAGCCTCAAGTTCATCTCCTTAATTCTAGACAGATTCTCGGGTCCTCCAAAGAAAAGGTGGACTGTTCTGTCCTGGCAGGCTGCACAACCCCAATACCAAACTGGATATCCTCCAAATGGCTGGTCTGAGTTGAATCTGCAACTAAGGCTGAAATCATTGCTTCCTTAGGCAGGTTGCCATGCAGCAGTCTGCTTCACACTCCTTGACCAACTGCTTTTTTGTCAATTTGCTATAGTCTTCTGCTGACATCTTTGCCTGCTATTCCTGACTAACTACAAATAAATAAAACTGTGGTGAACTGAAATTCTGTATCTTTACTTTGTGGCTGTCAAGACTGCACACCTTAATGACAACTGCCCACAGGCTACTGAAGTCCAGTTAAAAATCCCACACTGCTGGCAGCAATTAGTGTGATGTACAAATAATATCCCACTGACTGACAACAATTAATGTGACTTCCAGATAAATATCCCACCAGTGCCATTAGTTAACTTGATGTCTGGTTAATGTCCCACTGGACTGCAACCAGTTTGTGTGACGTCCAGTTAGTATCCCACTAGACTGCCAGCAATTAATGTGACATCCCTTACTATCCTGAGTCAGTAACTAAGGAGCTTCATTCCTCACTACTGACTCCAATGTGAGACTGTCACTTAAACAGGAGTAAGATTAGACAATGTTATTTGTGCTGGCATGTCTGGCTGAGTTTTTGTATATGGTTCCAGATTGTCCTATGTATTGTATGCCAGCATGACTGGCTGTGATTATTGTGGATGGGTTCTTGCATGTTGATTTGTGATATGTTTGAATGGAGTCTTTTGAAGACTTGGACAGTGTCCTTTTGCATTTCTGACTGCACATGTTTGTGGAGAGAGACTCTAAAGGCAAACTGTCTCAGATTCAGCTAATCAGCAGATGTCATCGGAATGTTGATAGTTGCTGTGTTACTGTCAGAAGCTGAAAGATAGGAAGGAACTGTTAGAAAATGGCTGATAGGAGAATTTAAAAATATGAAATGAAAATTAAAACTGGAACAGTTGACCAGCTAGTCTGTAAAAGAGCCTGCTAAAGACAGTTAGTGGACAGTTGTCAGAAGTCTGTTACAGAAGTCAGAAATCGTTTACAGGTCAGTTGAACTGTGCAGTGGATACCCCAAAAAACTGTAAGAACTGTAAGCCTGCCTTTGCTCTGCTGTAGTAATTTAGTTTAGATCGGGGACAGTGTCCTTTAGTTAGGAAATTCATCACCTAGATCAGTTAGTTTTTCTGAATATTGGATTTCTGTCCTACAGTATTGATTTCATTTTCCTGGTGATTCAGTTTTTTGTTGGGAATTACTGTTTTATATTTTTAATCATTTTGTTCAATATTAAATATTTTTATTAATTTACATTGTGGCTGGACAATCAGTGTTTTTCTTTGGTGGTTTGAGAGTGCTTATTCTCGCCTTGATAATTTCCTGTGCTACTCCAAAAGCCTGGCTGCTTAGGTCATTTGCTAGTATTTGTTTTAATATTCAGTTTTCCTAATTGGTTACCCTTTTAGAAGGGCATGAAGACACTCTGATTGGTGGCAGCGTTACCATATAATTTTGGGGAAGGGAGACTGCTGGAAATCTGTCTCGGGCTTTCCCAGAAGTATTTGAATGTGCGAGAGTTAATTTGTTAGTGTATCAAAGGTCTTAAACTAGGACACATTGCTCTGAATTGTGTAATAAGGAGTTATATTTTGGGTGGACAGAAGAATACAGTCCAATCTCAGGTTATAGAAAGTATTCCTGTTGTGCTCTTAGGAGAAAGTTGTGGAATATTACTCATGTTTAAGTAACAGTCTCACATTGGAGTTAGTAGTGAGGATTGAAGCTTCTTAGTTACTGACCCAGGATAGTGGGAGACCTCACATTAATTGTTGGCAGTCCGGTGGGATATTGTCCAGACCTCACATTAATTGGTGAATGTCTGGTTAAATATCCCACTAGAAAAACTGTGATTGGCAGCATGCATCACATCAGTAAAAAAAAAAAAAAAAAAAAAAGGTCCTCCAGAGACCTCTTCTACATAAGACTTTCAAAAAATGGAATGCCTTGGGGTGTAACAGTGGCAGCCATAGCAACACCCTTGAGCTGCTGGTAATATTTACCAGTAAATAAAAAAAAAGTTGTTTTCTAACATTTCTAACATCACCTCCATATCACTGGAAAAACTGGTGTATTTAAACAAAAATAACCCCAGATGTTTAACATCTTCAGCAATAGGTATACTGGTGTAAAAAGATTTAGCATCCAATGTAAATAACCTAAATGCTGAAGTGTTTGAAGCAAAAGACTGCAACAAATCCAAACAATGCCAGGAATATCTGATAACGCTGTTCGGCTTCTGCACCAGAGTATTTAAAAATGATCTAAAAAAAAGTAACATACTTAGTTTCTGCTTCTGGGAAAGAAATAATCGGTCTAAAGGCAGTGGGAAAACCTGACTATGCAATTTAGGAATTCCAAACAGGACTGCTATTTTGAGATGTTCAAATTAAAGAAACTTTACAGTCAAAAGAAGCCATTGGCTAGCAAGTCAAGCAAGACATTATAAACATACTTGTCACAGATCTATATTCCAAAGGGTTGGTTGACTTCGTTTTAATTTCATTAATATAGTCCGATTGATGCATAATAACTAGATCACTGCCTTTATTGGCTTTCATAAACCTTAAATCAAGTCTATTACTAAGTTCAGCCAATGCTTTCCTTTCTTTGTTGGCTAAGTAAAAAAAAAATGTTTGCCAACTTTACCTTCAGCCATTCTCAAAATGTCCTGTTCACACAAATTGTGAAAGGTAAAGATAATAGCCTGTAATGAGGGTTGAAGGAGCTACATTTCTTAACAATTCATCATTGTATTCAGTGTTCTGAAAAAAAAGCTAAATTAAGCTTTCTACAAAACTGTTTCAAACTGAGGGAAGTGTTCTTTTACTAGGTATAAAAGACTGCCATGCTAAAGAAAACTCATTCTTTGAACCAAGATTTAGTACCTTTGCTTCCACTGCTGTTGGATCCGACCACCTCTGGTCAAGGGGAATGCATTGATTGGTTGGAGGAGTCACCCCATTCTGAATAGAAGCAGTCAGTTTGTTTGCTATCCTCTTGTATCTCCATAAAGACTCATTGGATAAAAAAAGTCCACCTGCCCATGTTGTCTAGCATCCCTATCATCTACCAGAGGAAATTCAGTGCCATCACTGCTGAAAATGTTCTCTCCATGAACGCCAGGAAATGGAAAATCTATACCTGCATCATAGGCTGTGGTGTCTCTAATCAACAACTTTCTTTTAACTGTAATAAGAGCCCCTCTAAGTTAGTAAAGATATTGTTAGCTTTAGACTTACCATGCTCTTAGTCAAAAATCTCAAAATACCTAAATCCAGGGCCTGGATTTCTGTGTTGAGACTGCATCAAAATTTCATTATGTTCTGTTAACATTTTCAACAGTTTGAGACCTGTATCATTTAAAAAACTCAGTTGCTTATAAAAATAGTCATCCTGAGACAGACCATCAGGGAACTTGTAAAACCCTAAGTCCTTTTAGGACAATACACTCCAAAAAAT
The DNA here is from genome assembly GCF_019279795.1 of Protopterus annectens. NCBI lineage: Eukaryota > Metazoa > Chordata > Ceratodontiformes > Protopteridae > Protopterus > Protopterus annectens. The sequence continues at coordinate 1,277,094,623 of NC_056731.1, read as the reverse complement.
AAGTTTTCATACAGCAGACATTGATATTTGTTAACCTTCTTGTTGAAATTGTTTAACAAATTGTGCATATTTGTAGTTTCTCACTGTTAAAGTTGCTCAAAAGGGTTAGACAAACTTTTTCAAAACCAGTACCGTTGTTACTCGCATGTTCCCTCGTTCTGGAATTTTCACCAACATTTGAGCCCCCTCTATTTAACAGAGCATCATAAGAGTGGGGTGCACCAAAAGTACACAGCTGACTGCAGTGCCCAGAAAACATAAAAATAGAAGACTGTAGACTGTCCAAACTACTTTTTAAACCTTCCATAGTCAGTCGCAAGTCCTCGGGCACTGTATGCAGGGTAGTAGTCGTGTCAAATCACCATCTTCAATGTAAGCCATATCAAGAAGTTATAAATTGAAAACCAACACAGGCAAATCACTCTGGTGATAAGTAGCAAATCACTCTGGTGATAAGTAGCAAAACGGAACAATGAAAACATCTGTGGATAGGCACCAAAGGAAAATGGAATCTTCTTAAGGGAAGTTTATTTTTGAGCTCTTTCATCCACAAGAGATTTCATCGGAAAACTGAACTGACTAGAAGACAACTTTGTAGTACAAACTGACCAATCAAAAACAAACATTAATTAAATTAATAATAATGGACCTAAAAAGTAAAAAGCACTGAATTTGCAGCACATAAGTATAAGTCAGTATAAAATAACATATTAAACATTTGCATTATCCTTCAGGCCAGGAAGCTTTAAGCTGCCACAATGTTTCCTTTTTAAGTAGCAGCTTCTTGAAACAACCCTCCCTAAGATCCACAGGTAAATGCTCCTAAGACAACAAAATAGAATTTCCTAACCACATGTTAAGGTGCATCTGTATAAGGCACTGTTGGTGTCTTTCCTTTTAATAGCATAGATAACTTTCTGGTAGTCATGCTGATGTAAAATGCATCACAGTGTGAACAGACAGCAATGTAAATCAAATCAGTAATATTACAATCATAGTGCACTTTAATTTTAATGCTTCTGTCCATATGAGACAAAATGATGACGGAGCCTTCAAGCATAAAATTGTGTCCTGCAAAACCCACACTTAAACATACCCACTTTTTTGTGTGTGAGTGGCAAAGGAGTTTTAGTATTTGCCTTCTCCAACTAGTGCTTAATGCACTTAGATTTTTTTCACACACATTTGTGGGAGGGAGCTACCACTGTGTACATGTCAGGGTTCCCTTAGAAAATTTTCCAATTGTGTGTAATAATATTTCTAATGGTAATGTCATCAACAGTCCTCTGCAAAGTAAAACTATTGTATTTAACATCAGTACTGTTTTTCTGAGGTATACCCCCCACCAAAATGGGAGGAAACATTTGTCTCTAGTCTGCTTAATCGCCTTAGCAGTCTAGACCAACCAACCTAAATCATAACCCCTATGAATAATGCAATATCATTGATCCCTTTGGAAGAATTACCAAAGTCAGTTGCCAGTCTAGACAGTCATAGTCTGACCTCTAGGAATATATATTTTCATGTAAGTGGGATGAGCAGTAAGGTAATCTAAATAACTGTTAGAGGAAATAAGGTTTTCTGTAAATCTCACTAGAAAAACTGTGATTGGTAGCATCCCAACTAGCTATTTGTTCCCTATATATTTTTCTTGGTGTATCCATTGTATATACCATTGCTGGTATTCTTGTAGATTTTTTCTCTTTACACTTTTCAGTGCACTCTTACATACCACTGTTGATACTTTTTCCTCCCTTGCCCTTATTTCTCTTGTCTTTAAATAAAGGGAAGAGTTTTTTTTTTTTTTTCTTTCTTTCTTCCCGTTATCAAAGATGTCTGAAAAAGGCCCTTCGGAGTTTAAGAAATGTAAAAAATGTGGTCATAAGCTTCCACTCTCAGTTGCACATGATTTAAGTGTTTATTACTCTGGCTCAGACCACCTGAATATAGATTATTCTATTTGTAAGAATTTTAACCCATGAGCTATTGTGGATTCTAAGAACAAGTTGATAGAGGTTTCTTACCTTCTGCCTTTTTGGAAGCAATTACTGGGGCTCAACCCCCTAAAATTATTTCTAAGGAGATTTCAAAAAATGTCCCTGAGATCATCTGGTCTTCCACTGTTGTCATTGATGGAACCTCCAAAAAAGAGAGAGGACCAATCTGAAGGCTTCCGTATCAAAGCCGGCTCCCAGATCTCCAAAAACTACTTTGGATCAGTTGAACCTATCCCCAAGTGACTGGTTCAGATTCTGGCACCACCTGCACAAAGGGAGTTTTGGAGTAAAGAAGTACCTGTAGATGCTTTGGTTGTGGTGGTGGCCACTAAGAAGGAATTTTAGAAACTGAGTTCTTTTGTCCATCCCCCTAACAGAGAGAGTCTACGGCTTTGGGCAGATTTGGGAAGTGTGGTTATGCTTCAGCAACTTTTGCCCTCAGATCACTGAACTGTCTGGCACACTTTACAGGACTTCAGAGGGAATTGATTAAGGAACTGTCAAAATCCCTTTTTGGGAACACTACTGCTGAGACTCTGGCTTCTGTGGACTCACAGTTGGCAACCCTTCAGACAATCCCAAATCCATCCCAAATCCATCCATGCAGCTTATTTCTCATTTAGCTGAGGGTACCTCAAGGGCAGTGGGTTCAGGAATTTCCATTAGGAGACATGCCTGGATACATATGTGTGACTTTACAGAGCCCTTAAAGTCCTCTTTCATCAATGCTGTTTTGACAGAACCTCTTTATTTGACCCCAAAGTGAGGGACACACACTGTAGGTGTGAGCAGGATGGAACGACCCCTCTGCCATGGGATTACATTTTTTGACCTCTCAAAGATCCCTCTCTAGGAACAAACCGGGAGGATGAAAATTGTGGTTCACAAAATCCCAGGGTCCTTTCCAAGATCCGTATGGAGATGGTACCCCTAGATGCACCTCCAGCCTCATGCAAATTTCCCCATATTCCACCCAATCAGGGGAAAATCCATATCTAGATGTCTGGCTCATTACCACCCCAACCAGGCATCTAGTCATAACGGCGAGAGGTCAAGTACTCCAAACTTGCTTTCTTGTAGAAATTACCATAAATTACAACAAATCTCCATTAGAACCTTCTCAGATACTGGAGTTTATAGGAAAAATTTTCAACATGGTGTCTGTAATAGTTTGTGCTCTTCCAAGAGGAAGATCAGCTATCAGATTCCAGGTCAGGAAGATAATTCAGTGCAACAGTTTCAGCACAATTGATTCTACAAGCCTTAGGGTCAGTGTCAGCAGCCATAATTTTAGTTCCTGTAGTGAGATTCCACATGAGGATTCTTCAATGGATGCTAGCAAATAAGTGGTCTATTCTTTATCATTGCATGTCTGTCTATGGTGGTGTATTCGATCAGATCAAGTTCAAGGCTTTCTTTTCATTCTCTTTCTCAGCTCAAGGCCATAGTGACCATGGACACATCCCAGATTGGGTGGGGAGGGGGTACTTCTGGGGAAAATGGTCCAAAGCATTTAGTCCCCTGAAGAGGCCAACATGTATTATCAACATCCTAGAAATGAGAGCAGTGCTCTTGGCGTTACAAGCATTTCAAGACTCCTCCCTTCAGGATTGATTGCGATTCAGATGGATATGTTGATGGTCTGGTACATAAACAAGCAGGCACCAGGTTGAGGGCTTCTCAGCACAAGGGGTACCAGGTTGAGGGCTTCTCAGCACAAAGGGTACAGAGTGTGGCAGTGAACAGTCTCTTCCAACCACTTTCTGATAGCAATGCACATCCCAGGGAAGTCCAGAGTGACAGCAGACAAGCTGTGCATGTCCATTCTACCTCATGAATGGTCCTTCAACAACAAAGTGCAGAAATGATTTTCCATCAATGGGGCCAGCCTTGCTGCAATCTTTTTTCTTCTGTCCTAAGCAACAAGTGCAGCAGCTTCTTTGCCCTGATTTCCCCCCCCCACACTGGGGGAATCATCAAGGGATGCTCTGCTCCATGATTGGTCTACCTGGTGGTCTCTATGATTTATCCTCCACCTCCCTTGATCCCCAAAGTTCTGCAGAAAGTTACCAGGTTGAAGAGCAGAGTTATCCTCATTGCACCTTACTGGCCTCGACAGATTTGGTTCCCCTTTCCTTGGCCTCCTCTAGTCTTACCAACCTTGAATTCTGGATCGATTCCAGACCTCTTGTCTCACCCGACAGAAATGATTCATCCGGAATGATTCATTGATACATAAAGATGACAGTGTGATTTCTCCACTTCCTGTAATAGTCAGGGAAACTATGATGTCTTCCCCTGTCCGTCATTTACTTTTATCTTCCCATAAAGCTTCTATGAGGAAACTTTACATAAGTAAATGGAATTTTTTTTTTGGCGCATCAGAAACATATCGACCCTTTTTCAGCCCTTATACAGAGTGGTGTTGACTTTTTGGCAACCATTTTTAATGAAGGAGCTAGCTCTTCAACCATTAGAATTCAGTTGGCAGCAATCTCCAACGCATGTCTTTGTAATGTGGGAGGAAACTGGAGCACCCGGAGGAAACCCACATGAATGCAGGGTGGACAAGACTCCACACACAAGGCACCCCAGGTGAGAATTGCACCGGAGAACCTCTTGCTGTGAGGCAATGATGCTACCACTGCGCCATCCATATTGGTTTTTAGAATTCTTTCCTGGCTTCATCTAAGCTTTGCAAGGCCTTTTTTGAGACGCTGTTTTATTGAGACCACCTTATAAAGACTCTACTCCACCGTGGGACTTGAATTTAATACTGCATGCCTTAACTCCTTTCCCCCTTCGATCCAGCAGCAAATTGTGATCTTAAATTTCTGACCTGGAAAACCATCTTTCTAGTAGCCATTACCTCTGCTAAAAGAATTTCTAAACTTCAAGCATTGTTCTCCAAACCTCCCTACTTGATTTTTCATAGTAATAGAGTAACATTATGAACCAACCCTTCTATCTTTCCGAAGGTGGTGTCAAAGTCTGGCATCAACCAGTCTGTTAATCTGCCTGTCTTCTTTCCAAACTTTGAAAACAAAGGAGAATGTATGTGGCACTTTTTAGATGTTCATAGATAGTTACATTTCTAATTACATAGGACAAAAGAATTTGAAAATCTAATCAACTATTTGCCTCCTTTGCAGATGCCAAAATAGGTAAATCAGTTTCAGAAGTAACCTTGGCAAGGTGGCTTACCGACCTGTATATCTCTTGTCTACAATAAATTGGGTGTTTCATTACCAAAACCTTTAAGACCCCACTCAAATAGATCCATGCCAACTTCTTCAGTATTTTTATCCAGACATTCCATGGATGACCAATGTGCAGCTACAACTTCGGCTAATCCTCATACCTTTATTACTCATTGTAAACTAGATCTGGTCTCAAGGGGAAGAGCAGCCTTTGGCTCAGCCTTGCTCAAGAATATCCTACTTAAGAGTCCACCCAGGATTTCAGTTAGCTGGAGAGACTGTCCCAACTGTTGAGGAATGAGTGAAAATTGACATCAGATACAAAATTTATGTACTCCTCATAACGTTCCATCCTTGTTATCCACCTTCATTCTTCCTCAGCTTCCTCCTTGTTATCCACTTTCATTCTTCCTCAGCTTCCCTCCCACCAACCCCCAACCATTCAACAAAGATTTCTGGAAGAATGAGAGTTTTTAAGGACTCCTCTGGTCCTTTCATTGATCTCCAGATATGATCAATTTCTGGTTATAGAAAGCCATTAATATTTTTTACTTATTTTGATCTAGCAAACAAGATCTGAGATGTGTTGGGGTTTGGTGCATTGTGGGTAAAGGAGAAGCTTGAGAGCTTTATGGTCAGCATGAGGTATAGTAATGTCTGAATCCTATCTGAGGATCAAATCTGAACCCAACTGTTGAAGAATGAGAATGGATAACACAGATGGAACGTTATGGTGAGTACATAATTTTTTTTTTTTTTTTTTTTTTTTTGGGGCACAACAGAGACATCGACCTTTTTTTAGCACCAGTAATTCTCAAGTTTTGGCTGCAATTTTTAATGAAGGGGCAAGCTCCTCAACTGCTCATTTAGCTGCCATTTCTAATTTCCACATAGGAGTAAATTTTTCCTCCTTTATTTCTTCAAAACTTTGTAAGGCCTTTATAAAGGGAACTTTTCTTAGACTCCCTTTTAAAGACCTAACTCCTCCATGGGATTTGAATTCAGTATTACAAGCTTTAACCTGATCGCCATTTGATCCATCAGCAAAGTGTGAATTAAAATTTTTAACCTGGAAAACTATCTTTTAGTAACTGTAACCTCTGCTCGAAGAGTCCCTGAACTTCTAGCCCTATCTTCTAAGTTTTCTTATTTAATTTTCCATAAAGATAGCGTAGCAGTATGAACCAACCCATTCTTCCTTCTAAGGTGGTGTCAGAATCCAACATCCATCAATCCTATTAATCTTCCTATTTTCTTTTCAATTTTCATGAACAAAGGAGAATACATGTTATATTTGTTGGATTTTCACAGTTAAATTTCTGTTTGCACAGAACAAAAAAATTGAGGAAAAATAGGTCAAATATGTATTTCATTTGTGGAATTAAAATTGGGTAAACCAGTTACCAAATTAATTCTAGCCAAATGGTTAATGGATTGCATTTCCTTTGTCTACAACAAATTTAACCAGGTCCATGACAACTTCATCAGTATTTTCATCCAGGTCTGCCAGGTCTGCCATTTATGTTATCTGTGTGGCTGCAACTTGGGCTAATCCCCATACCTTTATTACTCATTACAAATTGGATCTGGTCTCCAGAAGAAGAGCAGCCTTTGGCTCAACAGTGCTCAGGAATATCTTTCCTCAAGAGTCCTCCCAGGATTCAGCTAATGGACTCTGTCCCACTTGTTGAGGAATTAATGAAAATTGACATCATCAGATAAGTTATGTACTCACCATAATGTTCCATCTTTGTTGCCCATTTTTATTCTTTCTCACCTCCTCTCCCTCCAGTCCCCTACCTTTTGGTTTCTGATCTCTGGAAGAACGAGAAGATAGTAAGGGAACCAGTGTTCCTGCCTTTGAGCTGCAGGTATTGGTTTCCCATTTTATAATAGTTTAAGTTTCGATGAAGCTAAAAGTCCAACAAGCAAGGTCTGAGGTATGGTAGAGGACTAGAGCATTATGGGTAAGAGAGGAGCTTGAGTTTCTATGAACTGTAAAAGTGGTAAAGTCAGATCCGAGGGTCCTAACCGAGCCCATTTGTTGAGGAAGAATGAAAATGAACAACATAGATGGAATGTTATGGTAAGTACATAAAAAAAATTATGTACATACCATGGTGTTACATCCCTGTTGTCCATTTTCATTCTTCCTCAGCTGATGGGCTCAGATCCTATCCCTTGGATCTGACTCGGCTGCTGCTAAACCTCATGACAACCAAAACCTCTTGAACTTCTCCATTACCCACAATGCATCAACCCCAAATACCTCATATCTTCTTTGCTGACTTTATTAGAAAGGAAATATTTGCAGACAAATAGGAAGAAGGCTACATTTGGAGGTCCGTATATATATATATAGTAAAGCCCTGTCCTGCAACTGCTCATTCTTCCAGAAGTTTCCACAGGATGGGGGTTGGTGGGTGGAGAGTTGAGGAAGAATGAAAATGAACAGCACAAATGGAATGTTATGGTAAGTACACAGCTTCTTTATCTGATGTTGTCAATTTTCATTCTGTCCTCAACTAATGGAACAGAGTCTCCAGCTACCTAAATTCCAGGGTAGACTCAAGAAAGGATATTACGGAGCATCAGTGAACCAAATGATGATCTACCTGTGGAGACCAGATCCAATTTTTAATGAGTAACAAAGATATGGAGATTAGCCCAAGTTGCTGCTGCGTATATATATCATAGGTGGATATTCTGGACTGAAACACTGAAGAAGTGGCCATGGATCTAGTTGAATGCGCCTGTAATGGTTTTGATACGGTAATGCCCAATTTATTATAAACAAATGAAATACAATCAGTTAACCATCTAGATAAAGTCACTTTGGCCACTGGTTTTCCCACTTTTTCTTCTGTGAATGAAACAGTCGCTCAGATTTTCTGATATCTTTTGTTCTATGTAAGTAGAAACTTTAATTTTCTGTGGACATCAATAAATATAATATGTATTCACCCTTGTTAGTAAATTTAGGAAAGAATACTGGCAAATAAGTGGATTGATTGATAGATTCTGACACCACCTTAGGAAGAAAGAAGACATTAATCCATAGTGCAACTCTATTCTTGTGAAAAATCAAGTATGGTAGTTTAGAGAGCAAGGCTTGAAGCTCAGAAATTCATCTGACAGAAGGTAATGGTTACCAGAAAGATTGTCTTCCAAGAAAGGAATTTAAGGTCAAATGTAGTTGCTGGTTGAACAGGCATTTAGTAAGAGCCTGCAGTACCAGATTCAAGTCCCTTAGAGAAGTAGGATGTCTAAAAGGAAGTCTTAGAAGTGTGCCTTTCAAGAAGGCTTTGCTTAATTTATGTGAGGCGACAGAGGAACCATCAAAACCAATGTAAACATTTGATATGTCTATTAATTGAACTGTAATGGTTGATGAACTAGCTCCTTCTTTAAAAAGATGGGACAGCAGCAATTCAAGAATGCTATGTATGGGGCCTGAAAAGGGTTCAGTATTGTTTTGATGAGCCCAGTGAACAAACCTCTTCCATTTGCTGGAATAGCTTTCTGATAGAAGGCTCGTGGGAAAATAAAATATTTGATGGTCAGGTGAGGAGAGCATAGGTTTTTTGGCTATGAATGTAGCTGGAGAAGCCAGGCAGTCAGCCTCAGGTTGGTTATGTTTGGATGAGTCATGCCTGCCTGGTGAGACAGGAGGTCTGGAGTCTGTTCCAGAATCCAAGGTTGGTGAAACAAGTGAGGCCAAAGGAATGGGAACCAAATTTGTCAAGGCCGTAAGGTGCAGTGAGGATGACTTTGCTCTTCAACAGGGTAGCTTTCTGAAGGAATTTTGGAATTAATGGGATGGGTAGAATGGCTTGGAATAGACTAGGGGGTAGTCCTGAATAAGAGTATCTCTCAGCGATTCCTCCCTGTGGGGGAATAGAGCAAAGTAGCTGCTGCATTTATTGTTCAGAGGGGAAACAAAAATATTGCAGCAAGGGTGGCCCCATTGATGTAAAATACACTCTGACATTCTTGTTGAGGGACCATTTGTGAGGTAGTAGAATGCACCTGCTCAGTTTGTCTGCAGTCGCATTGGATTTCACCAGAATGTGCCACAATGAGAAAGCGGTTAGACGAAATCACCCATTGCCACACTCTTACTGACATGTCCATTTGAATTGCAATCATTCCCATAGGGACAGTATCCTTGAAGGCCTGAAACACTAAAAGCACTGCTTTCAACTCTGACCTTGATATACAAGTTGGCCTTTTTGGGGGGCAAAGTGCCTTGGACTGTTTTCCCCAGAAAATGCCCCCGGTGGGAAGTGTCCATGGTAACTATGGCCTTGTAATTAGGGGAAATAAATGGCCTTGTAGAACCTGTGCTGATCAAATCTACCACATGAGATCTCACTTGCATATCTGAATGATTCATATCTGATACTACATGGGTTGGTAAAGTATTGACCATTGTGTGGCTAGCATCCACTGAAGAATCCTCATGTAAAATATGGCTAAAGGTGCTAATGTAATTGCTGCTGCCATTGATCCCAGAACTTGAAGGACCAGGTGGACTGAAATCTTGGTAGTGTAGATTATCTTTCTGACCTGTGGTCTTATAGTATGAACTCTCGAGGGTGGTAGTGAGGCTTTGGCTGACTTTGTGTTGAGTATTGTTCCTATGAATTCTAGATTCTGAGTTGGTTCTAGTTGGGACTTTTCGTAGTTTATGGTTATCCCCAGAAGAGAGCAAGTCTGGAAAACTTGGTCTCTCGCCCTTATTAATTGATGCCTGGTTGGAGAGGAAATGAACCAGTCTTCTAAATATGGAAACACCCAGAATCCTTGCAGTCTCAAGTGAGCTGCTACAACTGCCATGCCCCTGGTAAACACCCTGGGGGCTGTGTGAGACCAAAGGGCAGAACTCTGAACTGGCAGTGACCATCTCCCAGTTGGAAGCATAAATGCATTCTGGATCATCTGTTCATCTTTATATGATCGTCCTTCAGGATGTTTACTATGTATACTATCGAGCACATCCAGTAGTCCTTGCCCAGAAATGGGAGAATGGACTGAACTGTGACCATACGAAACTTGGTTTGTCTAACTGACTTGTTTAAGTTGCTAAGATCCAAACTTAGTCTTTGATCCCGTTTTCTTTTGCACTAAAAGGAACCTTGTGTAAGTTCTGGATTCTATCTGGTCAGGCAGGACCTCTTGGATGACTATTTTTTTTTCTAGCAACTTTTGAATTTGGATTACTGCTTATTCCCTCTGACTGGGTGGAACATCGGGAATTTTCTCAAGTTTGAAGGAGGAAGGGAAAAGGAAGTTGTATAACCTCTGGAAATGATCCTCTGCAGCAAAGTATCTTTTGTTAATTCTAGCCAGGCTCTCTAATGCAGGGATAAACAACCCCAGACTGCCTCCAGAGGTGGGCAATTGGGCCTCCTTTCAGAAGCGCTGTTAGGGTCTGTCAAAGTTTCTCTGGACCCCTGGTTTTGCAGGCCACCTCTGTGGTGAGGTTGTCATTGTACATTTACCTCTGGGGGAACTTCCTCCACGTGTTTCATGGAAAGGATCCTGAGACTTCTTGAACCACATCTTTTGACCACCTCATTGATTCCTAGAAAAGGATCTTTGAGGGGTTGAAAAACATATGCTCACAGCAGACAAGACATGGTCTTTCCATTCTTTTCACACCTAGAGAGTGTATCACCTTGGGGCCAAACGAAGACATTTCATTAAAGGGAGCCTTGACTAACAAAGACTTGAATGGCTCCAGAAAATCACATAAGCACATCCAAGCATGCCTCCTAATGGAAATGCCCAAACCTACTGCCCTTGAGGTTCGTTTGGCTACATGGAAAACCAGCCTCATGGAAGAATTGGAAATGGATTGTAGGGTAGCCAACTGAGAAGCCATAGAAGACTGAACTTCAGAAATGGATTCTGAGAGCGTATTTGACAGTTCCTTAGTCAAATCTCTCTGAAGTCTTGTGAAATGTGCCAGATAATTCTGTGACTTTAAAGTGAAGGTCGCTGAAGCATAAATGGGCTTCTCGAATCTGTTCATAGCCTGAGACTCCCTGTTGGGATGAATGGTGGAACTCTCCTCTGCAGGTTCCTTCTTGGTGGCCACCACTATGACCATGGCATCAATGGCCGCTCCTTTTCCTCAAAACAACTAGTCCATAGGTGGTGCCATAATCTTTGTCTCCAAATGAGACATCTTCATGAGTTGACCATGGGGACCCTTCACTTTCATTGAAATCTGTATCTTCTGTGATGGACTCCTCTAGTGAGTCCATGTGCTTTCTCTTACTTGGGGAGCTCTTCAGTGGAATATTTTGGTGTGGTATCAGAAGAGATGAAGATTCCCTGTGGGGGAAGCCTGGGGTCTTGGCACTGGCTGTCCCTCTGAAAAGACTTGAAGCGCTGAATGGAAAGACATCAGGGCTGCAGATTTAGGATCCAAGGGGTTGGATCCAGTTGTTCTGCCAAGGCAGAGAAATGTTTTCACAGCCTCAAAGGCACATTTCCCTGGAGAATGGGAAGGCCTCGGATCCGAAAAAACAAGCTTCTGGACTGCTGTCCTTTCCCAGTCTGAGGGCAAAATTCCCAAGGTGGAAGCCAGGGCCAAGCTATCCAGTGCAGAGTCTTCAAGGTGCAGAGACTGCTCTGAAGGCTTCTGAGTTGACTGCATCACCCTGGATCCAAAAGGGAGGCTTAAGCTCAGAGAGTTGTCTGTATCCAACAGGATCAGTGCACTCTGAGTAAACTTCAGATCCAAGGATAAGACCATTCACGGATCCGAGCCAGACAGACCTGGCTGACTAGGATCCAGAAACTCTGAGCCCACTGAAGCAGTTGGAGGAGGAACCAGTAGTGGGGATGTAGTAGTAGAACGGACGTCCTGGCCCAGAGGGGTAGTAGCTGAAGGGACATCCATCTGACCCTACATTGAGAAAATCTTCCTTACCAGTCATTCCACATCATCTTCTGTAAGACTTCCGGAAGAACAAGCAGAATACACAGAAAGGGGAATTTGGTAGATCCAGTACCCTCTAGGGTACCTTTCTCCTTTTTGGACAGAACCAAGGTGAATATATGGTCCTTGGCAATACAATTATGGCTGAAGGACTAGCAACAGCCAGATCTCAAATGTTTTGTTTTGGATCCAAAAATGTCGGATCAATAAATTTTGTTTCTTTGGCTCTGAGGAAGTCTGAGCAGACAATTTTGCTTTCTTTTGATCCAAGGATAAGATCAAATCTGTTTTAGATCTTGTGTGATGAAGCCGAAGATTAAGAGGAGGATTTCAGAGACCCTGATTTAGTTTTAGTCTTAGGAGACTTGTCTCCAGAAATAGCCTTTCCAAAAGATGAGGGTAGCAATCTGTTTAAAATCAATTTACTTTTACATTCAGTCAAAGCCCTGGGGTTGAACCCATGGCAAATAGAACAGTTTTCCTGCAAATGAAGTGGCCCTAAACAACACACACACAGTGTGGGCATCTGATAAGGTGAATTTATGCCCACACTTAAGACATTTCTTAGTCAGCAGGCCCTTTTTCTGCCACGTATTACAATGCTAAAAAAGAAAAGGAAACTACTGCTACTTTTACTTTTTTACTACTTTATTAAAAAAAAAAAAAAAAAAAAAAAAACAGGAGAGAGAGAACTACCACCAGTAATTGTAGAAAAACTGTACAATAAATGTAGGAGAGAAATACTAAGTATTTAAGAAGTAAGTACTGGGGAAATGGAATGTAAAAAGGTAAGGGAAATACTAATTGCTAATAAAAATGAAGATTTAAGTGAAGAAAAAGGTAATTGTTAAAAGTTTAAGCAACACTCGAGTGAATGGAAGCGCTGTCTTCGTTGAAAGTGGCAAACAAGATCTGGGGTATTTGGAGTTGATGTGTTATGGGTAAGGGAGAAGCTCAAGAGTTTTTGGTTGCCGCTAGCTTTAGCAGCAGCAGAGTCAGATCCAATGGATCGGATCAGAATCCATCGATTTGAGGATAAAATAATTGACAACATAAGATCTTTTTTTACCTAACTATTGAATGCTGCAATCAGTGATGTGCCTCATTCCTGACTGCTGGTAGGTTGACGGCGACTGCCATTTTCTCACTTTTATACTGCTTAATCCCAACAATGAATAGCAAGAATTCAATAACATCATTAAGTTACATTTATAACAAAAGAACAGTGTCTGGTGTGTCTTTCAAATGCTGTAGGCTTGAATGCGATAAGACATGCCACACAACCAAGTTTGTAGTAGTGAAGCAGTAAAACACAAGCACTATAGGTATAAAGGCAAGTTAAAATTCTTAAGTGCAACTGCAATCATGCTTTCCTTGTTTATTAATTTTCAACAACTTGCTGATAAATTTTAAAGAACGTGAAAAGAAATCTTGTTACAATTTTCAAAGAAAAGATGAATATACATATTGCCATTAATGGCAGCATCATGACTGCAGTCATTACAGTGGCGTAATATTCTGCAGTACTAACAGAAGCATCATAATATATGAGGAAATAGTTAATTTGCCTACCTCTAGATAGACTTTTTTAAAATCTCCATGCCAAGCTCAGATTGTTCTCTTAAAATCCATTCATTTAAATGAGTTCCAATATTTGAGCATCCTTTCTTTAACTTGTACACATTTTTCACCGATTAGTTTCCCACTGTCTTTGTAGTTAGGAGGTAGTTTCCTGATTCTTGGTTATTTTGGCCGCCTTCAATAACTTAGGAAGTTTGCCATTTCTATTTATCTTTAACCAATTATCAAGATATTAATTAATATAAGATTTTACTGTGAGAGACAGCATGATTACACTTTCATCCTGAATGCTATTATGAGTTGATTTTAGATTTAATGTGGATTAACATTTTACTTAAGGACTGTTGGCAACCTGCACCATACACTCACAACCAAGTTATATTGCCAGAGAATGTTTTGTGTCTCCATTATCCTTTTCAAAAGATATGCCAGAAGGTGTTAAGGACTATGTTTTAGCGAATACATTTTGATGATTGTTAATTATTGTAATTTATAATGTACTGCAGATAAAGCAACACAAATTGTTGACCACATAGCAGTAGTAAGTTTGTAGTTCTGAAGCCTCTTTCTCAAATTATTGACCGAGTGGCACTAATAATTTGTAGTCCTAAATATCTCATTTTTTTTTTAGTTTGGCTAAGACAGTTGTGTGAATCTTTTAGATATTGCCTTGATATTCCTTGTTCTAAATACAGCATGAGATCTGGACCAGGTCTTAGGCCTTTGAAGATGTTAAGCAGTCATGAAGGGAAAGAAAAGGAAGTGGAAAGATTTTGTTTGCTGCTGTCTACATAATGCTTGGGTAGGTTCATGGCACAGAGGGGTGTAAAGCCTTAGCTGTGATCTACATCATTACACAGGATTGACTGCACTACTGACTGTAGAGGAGCTGTCCAGGGAGCATGGAAATGATTGAACAGTGTCAGCTCTCACCTATCCTGAAAGACAGGGGCAGCCCAGTCAGCAGCAGTACTGATGTCTGACAAAACCTAGGTGTCAAAGCAGGATGGCATGTAGTCCTAGGATATGATGTACTTGTGGATATGGTATTTTGCATGTCAGGCTGCTGCAGGAGTAATGGGAGATAGGCAGGCAAGTAACCTTAGAATAGCCACCTAGATAATGGCCCCAAGTGGTGGGGGAGCTGGTGGTTGTCAGGTGTAGCAAGTAAAATGTGTAATACTGTCTGCATAATGTTTTGGAGGGATAATGATGAGGGCATATTATAGGCATTTTATACACTTTTTTCTTTCTATAAGAATAGCAAGGTAACTATAATACTAGGAGACAGCACTACATTTTGGCTAGCTTTGGGCAGTTTGGCCTGCCAGCTACTGCAACAAATTATATTATTATTTATACAATCCTATGCAAGGTGTTTGTTTTACCTGGAAGTATACTATGTTACTTTCTGTGCACTTAACTTAGTACATGTAGCAATCAGATTTTATTCTTTACTTGGCATTTTATCATCCTTTTTGTATTGCACTTATTATTCTGTTTTTCATTTGCAACCCCAAAATAGAAATGGGTATCAGTGTATCAGTCCATCTACCTTATTAACAAATAAATCAATACGTATAGTCTTGCTATTGGTCATTGATTAATAATAACCAAATATGTTGGTGTATTACACTTGCTTAGTATTGAGCCTTAAGTGCTTTTTTTTTTTTCCTTTTTTTTTTTATTCAAAATGGCCCAGATTTGGTAAAGGTTTGAAAATGTTAAGTAAAGAAGTCCAGAGACTACTTCTTCAAAGGCTGAACCATCCAACAATTTCTGTTTGTTCTGGCAACCACATTTATTAATCTGCAAGAGCTCTACCTATTAAATATTTCATGTGACCTTGTTTCAACCCCCACAAAATGAAGTAAAGACTGATCAGTAACAGTCTTTGATGTGAACAAGAGATCTTGGCAGCATCTTGTGTAAGTATAGGGTGTGAATGTTTCATCTTCTTTTTATAACAAAACTGACATGTTAGACGTCTGTCATGCTGATTAGTCACTGAAGTATTAAGTGGACAGATGGATAGATTAGGCAAGGTTCTTTTTCAGGCTCAGCCTACAAAACAGGCAGTTACTTTCTACCAATACGAAGTAGAGACAACCCTATAAAGTACATAGCAGAAGCTGGCAGGCATATGAAGTGTACTCAGTTGCATATGTTACAACAGTGCAAGGGTGGCATTTCATTAGCAGTCACATGCATCTCTGTGTGTTTATACAATTAAACTTTGCAGCAGTTTTCTGAACTGCCAGTTATTTGCCATCTGCATGATAAGTGTGTGGGGTGATAGACATTCACTGTTCGGAGCAGAAGAAAGGATCCAACTGAATGAGCTCCAGCCTTAATTTTTGCTAACCAGCAATACGGAAAGCTTAATTAGAAAACAAATAATGTTGCGATGGCTTCACTGTGTACTGCTAAAGTGAAAGAGTGCTTTGTATGTTTCCCAGTGCAGGAATACAGCACAGCATTAAATAGCATGCCGAGTCTTGATTCATCCTGTTTAGTGGTGAGAAAGATGGTAATACTTTTTAACAGTGTTGTACTGTGTCATTCAATATGGTATTGAACTGGCTGATGGCAGGCAGAGAACTTTTTTTTTTTCAGATTAGCTAATTATCATAACATTTAATTGAAACTGCAACATTTCATTTGGGGATTTCTTTTCGTAACTGATGCAACATAAACAAGAACATTAAATTTGTGTCGATACTAAGAGATGAAGTTTTTTTTTAGCCTTCAGATGTCACAATAAGCAGAGACCAGTACTGACCGTTATAAATGTGTGTTTTTCCAGATTGGCAGCCAGTAATGCTTCAGTTCACTTGAACTACCCCAGTCAAATATAAACTGTACATGCGTACTACAAGTCTCTCTGTTGAAAGTGTTGCATTTTAAAAATAGATACTGTTCTGAATACAAAAAAGATGCAGGTAGTATTTCAAGTTCTCTTTCCTACAGCCTATCCTACTAAATCTCTGTCTGGTTGTAGTGTGCATTGCAGACCCACAGTAAAATTTGCTGTATTTGAAGTTTGTGTTCTACCTTTGTTACTTCGTTTTTCATTTAAAAATTATGGGTTGATATTTACTTTACTAGTAAGTGAAACATTGCTGGTAAAAGTTAGCATCTAAGTAGTACAGCTTTCATGCCAGTCATAATCGATTTTAAATCTTTATTTCATATTTGTTGCATGATACATATATATATATATATATATATATATATATATATATATATATATATATATATATATATATATAAAAAGGGAGAATTGGATGTGATGGGGGGGGGGTGTTTTCAGTGCTGTAGAGAATTGGATGTGATGGGGGGGTGTTTTCAGTGCTGTAGAGAAGGTAGTGTTCTCATCCCAGCAGATTTAACAAATTCTTCTTGTGCTGTCGGTTAACTCTAGAAAAACTCTAGAAGTAGCACATCAGTGAGAAGAAGCTATTTTTGTTTTGAATGAAGTTGTCTTTGATGGTACATGAAATAAGTTACATACACAAGATGTTTCTCTACAATTTTAATTGTATAAAGTACCAAACTGCATTTGTTAGGCACACTATTATGTCCAGTGGATATTTGCTGTAAGAAAGTGGTAAAATTGTGATAAATCCTAACCTGGGGTGTTTGAGCCAGTATGGCTGTCCATATTGCTGACAAGCTGGTTCAGAAAGTCTGGTAAAAGTCATTGCTGTCCAGTACATGGCTTGATTCAAACAAGTGCTTGCCCTGATTTTCAGTCTCTGTTTTACCTGTCTGGATTTAGACCCCATACTGCTTAAAATGGTTCCATTATGACATCTCCATGGTTTTACAGTACTGATCAAGCTTTATAAATTATTTGTGTGTGGTGTGCAGTCTCTTTGTGAATCTGTACCAACAATTATTTTCCCCAAGATTAAGCACAAGCCTGTATGCTAATATTTTATTTAACATGATTAATGGGCATTTGCGTAGCTTCATGGCATAGTGGGATTGAGCCTTGACTGCAATCCAGGAGACTGGGATTTGGTTAATGGCCCTGGCACTGGAGGAACCAGGTAGAGTGGGTGAATGAAGAAGCACTGATTGCCCATCTCTCCATTGGGAGGGGGGGCTGCATGCACTCAAACACATAGGGCAGTGATCTCACTGGTGGATACTGCAAAGACCACAACTAATGCTGAGTGGGGAGGGAAACAGTTGCATGGAGGGTATCTTCCTTATGGAAGTAAGGGTATATACATAAAGAGAAACCATTGTATACCCCTACCCAATGCTTTTTCCTGGTTCATACAAGGTTAAGGACAGAATAAAAACAGGAAAAAACCCAGATGACTACCCTTCTTTTTGGCTCTTGCCCAGTATGGAATGAATGGGTTGATTGGCTGAGAAAAGGTCTGATGTTCGGCAAGCAGCAGGAGCAAAAAGTTATTAAAAAAAAAAAAAAGAAACACAGGATTGATGGGCATTTGGTTAGGTTTTCCTTGTTCCTGTGTAGAAAACTTCAGGAACATTGCCTTATGCTGTGGAACTTTTGTTTTCTTTTCCTGGCCCCTACTTACTGTCATTATCCAACCTCAGCCTAATGACTCGTCTGTTACCTCATCACCAAGGGTGAGTGCTTGTTGAGATGGGCCATCATTTAGGCTGCTGTCAGGGGTGGTTAGCACTTTTTTTTTCTGTTTTGCCCAACAATTCCATGCGTACCCTTTCCTCTAAGGAAAGTGGGATGTACACTGGTTTTGACAACAATAAGCTGTTTTTGACAAAGGGATGTATGCCAGCAAACAAACTAACCCACCAACCTGAAAGCACAACAGGTGATGCTCATCATATTGATTACTGCTGCAGTAGCCTAAACTTGTATGGGTTGTATCCTGCTGAGCATACAACAGCAAGACAGATTCAAAAGCTTACTGCACCTTCCATGCATCCAGTGTGTTAACTTGAGCTGAGCTGACTGAAAAACTGGTCTGAAATCCAAAATCACAGGTAAACATGCATAGAAAGCACACTCGGGAACTAACAGAATGCACCTTGTTTTTGTGTATACTTCCTTGACTGCCATTCACATGCATTTTTGTTAGTTTAAACACAGGTTTGGGTGCCAAGCCTTTCAGAGCTTTCCTGCCACTGAAGAGGGTGCCCCTCTGTGGGCTTTTGATGATCAATGGGTCAGCTTTTGCTGATCTTCATGTTTCACTGTTGCAGTCATCACATTTGGGTTATCTGCCTGCAGGTAGCCCTCAGCCAGCCTGAATACCAGAGTCTTCGGATTTCTGTGTTGGATGCTGTCGCTTTTCCCTTGACGTCAGGTCGTCAGGGGTATAAAACATGCAGCCGACACCATTACATCAGTCTTTCTTGCCGTGTGGTGCCCGAAGCAGAAGCAGTTCACAAGTGCCGGTCAGCCAACTACTGAAATTTTTATTTTCGAGTTTCAGACCTGAAGTCTTCAAAAAAGCTAAGTACCCCATTGGGGATCCTTTTTCTTGCTCTAACCGATGTCAGTAAAAGTTAACAATTGTCTTACCTGTGGAAAGCAAATACCTCATACAGATTTTCATTCTTTCTGCATCCCCTGTTTAGGCCCAGACCACGACATCCCTCGTCAGTTTTATGCATTGTTCAACGCCCGAACTATTCGTCGTCTGGCTATTTTTGCAGCTAATTACTTTTTTACTCTGTGTGTACTCCGAAATGACTTCGTTAACCCATCCAACTATCGATCTTCCGAAAAAACGTAAGGATAAAGACAGAGACTGCATAGGTCAAAAAACTGCCGACGATGCTTCCGTTAAGCTAGTCGCCAGTCTGCCGGTACTCAGTGAGGCGCTTTTCACAGCCCCTGATACCCGCTACTTCAGATTTGCAGGCCTCTACTGGGACCCATTCGGAGTCCGGTATGCCACGAGATACTTCTTGACTATGGAACCTGTGGATGTCTCTACCTTGTATGGGTCCAGAGCCGCTGTGCATGCACCGGCTTCTGAGGGTGTATTCAGGCCTATAATAAAGAAACCCACATCAAGAGAAATCCAAAAGAAACACCAACAACGAAAATTGCAGCCAACTGGAAAAAGTTTTTACTTCTTTTCAGACAGATTCTGGTACCTCGGCCTTCGCCTTCATTGGAATAAATTATTTTAAATCACACCAGCTTATATATACACCAGTCATTCCAATTAAACAATTATACAATTAAATGAGTTCATCAATTAAGCAGTTTTTTCAAATTTAACATATACTGCTATAAAATTATTTATCATAACATATTATAAACTTTAATACATTAATATTTAAATTTCTAAATTCATACCATTTGGAAACAGGGTTTTGTAATTAATTATAAAGTTAGATTCCATTCTCAATAATTATTTCTGAAAATTAATGTTTGCCCCCCCACCACCCCCCTCTGGTTTTGCCAAAACACTAAATACAAGATCTTCACATTCACCATTATGAAATTGATGGAAATGGTTTGCTACTGGACTATCAAATCTACACCTCCTGATATCTCCCAAATGTTCCATGATTCTCAATTTTCTTTTTCTTTTTGTCTGCCCTATATACCATTTTTTTATTTCACAATTACAACCTATTATGTAAATCACCCCAAAAGAATTACAACTAAAATAATCAATGGCATTATATTTAACGCCATTTATTATATTGCCATCCAAATTCACAATTTTGCAACATACTTTACAATGTCCACAAGCATAAGCTCCAGCATTATGGACCCTAGCCCTCCTGCCCTTATGCCTAACCAATTCTTTTAAATTACTACATCTAGTATAAGAGAAAGTGATATCATTAGGGATAATCGTTTTCAAAGAATCATCATTCATAACCAAAAAAAATGACTTTGACTTATTTAGCCTTGATGCAAACGCTAAGGAAAAAAGACTTAATAATGACTTTGCTACTGTTGACCATGTCTTACCTAATACTTGTTTGCCTGACTCTCAAAAGTTTGATGCTGTTGTTTATCCGGGGTCCGCTTTAAATATTATTAACTTGTCTGATTGCACCATTACTAATAACATGCGGAATGTCTTATGCAAAGGAACTAAATTTGTTCCTACACATATTCCTTGTGTGTCTGAAATTCTGAATGAAGTTAAGGACTTCTGCAGGAAGTTACATTTGAAGGTATTTTTTTGCAATAAGGAAGATGTTGTATTACCTGAGCCCGATTCTTTCATGGATAATTCCTTAATGGATATTTCTTTACATGAAAACGAAATGGTAGATATTTATGGTATGACAGAAGATTCTACATGTTTGAATTTTGAATATAACACTGGTTATGGTAAATTTGATGTGCCACAGGTTCCACATAGCAGTGATTTTATGCCTGCTAAAATTAATCAGACCATTGTTGTTTTTGAAAATGTTGTGAAGAAATTAATTATGAAGGAATATGGTTTGTTTAAGAAAAATAATTGTAATTGTGAAATAAAAAAATGTTATATAGGGCAGACAAAAAGAAAAATAAAATTGAGAATCATGGAACATTTGGGAGATATCAGGAGGTGTAGACTTGATAGTCCAGTAGCAAACCATTTCCATCAATTTCATAATGGTGAATGTGAAGATCTTGTATTTAGTGTTTTGGCAAAACCAGAGGGGGGTGGTGGGGGGGCAAACATTAATTTTCAGAAAAAATTATTGAGAATGGAAACTAACTTTATAATTAATTACAAAACCCTGTTTCCAAATGATATGAATTTAGAAATTTAAATATTAATGTATTAAAGTTTATAATATGTTATGATAAATAATTTTATAGCAGTATATGTTAAATTTGAAAAAACTGCTTAATTGATGAACTCATTTAATTGTATAATTGTTTAATTGGAATGACTGGTGTATATATAAGCTGGTGTGATTTAAAATAATTTATTCCAATGAAGGCGAAGGCCGAGGTACCAGAATCTGTCTGAAAAGAAGTAAAAACTTTTTCCAGTTGGCTGCAATTTTCGTTGTTGGTGTTTCTTTTGGGTGTATTCAGGCCTACAGACATTCATATTAAACCGACGCCATCATTTTCATCCAGGCCAAAAACTCGCACTATGCTTAGAAAACAGACGGTCAAACTGCAGGCCCAGGCCCATTTGCCTAAAAAACAAATGCTTAGAATGGCTGAAGACCTTATTACCTTAATTAGGGGAAGCCAGCCTTCCCCCTCTAAGAGACCTAGAACTGATTTTCTTTCCGATTTCTTCTGATCAGGAATCTGATATTTCTGCTCCTTCTGATTACCAGGATTTGCCCTTATCTACTTATGAGGATTCTGATGCAGAGGATTCCATTCCCTCTGCTTCCCCTCCAGAAGATTTTTCTTTCGGTGAAACCTTGCATACTCTTGGGGAGCATTTCCGCTGGGAAAGCCAGGAGTCCAAAAAGAGACTTAGGGAATACTTACTCCTACCTCAACACAGGCCTTTAGCTATCCCTCCTGTTCTAGACATTGTAGATGATGCTTTCTTGGAATCTAGTCTTACCCCAGACACTTTACCTCCAGCTCCCAGAAAACCTGACCGGTACTACAGAGTACCTGACTCTCTCAAGTTCTTCTTCAAGAATCCTTCTGCATATCCAGAGACCATTTCCCAAGGACCAAAAGGCATTAAGGCTACTGCTGCCAAAAATCCTACCCCTTCTGATAGAGATTCTAGAGCCTTGGACAGATGGCGTAAGAAGGTATACGCTTCTGCTACTTTGGCCACTAGGGCTTTAAATTGCCAGTTTCATAAGTTAAAGTATCAGCAGCATATTCTGGGACTACTTGGACAGAAAATGATGTTGATTCCTGACTGTGCTGAGCACAAAGCATTGCAAGATTTAATGCATTCTGCAGAACAAGTTGGTAAACATACTTTGCAATGTGGTTTTGACGCTTTAAAAGCATCTTTCAGGGCTGGTGTCACTGGGTCTGTACTTAGAAGCCATGCTTGGCTTAAGGAACAAAACTTGTCAGATCATGTTAAAGCTAAATTACTGGATGCTCCCTTAAACCAAGACCGCCTCTTTGGCAACAAAGCAGAAGAAGTCCTCAAAAGGATGGAGGAAAAAGCTAAATCTATGCAAACTGTTAGATTTCCTACAAGTACAGCCTCCCAGATTCCGTAGGTATTGGCCTGCAAAGAATTGGTCCTTTCCAGTCCCTTCCAGGCCTTCTCAGTCCAAACCCAGGAACAGCAGACCACCTAGGCTACAGTGTCAGACTACGCACAGATTTAAGCAGTGGGGGGCTCACACTTCCAACGCAGGGAGTAGTAAGCCACCCCGTATGGAAAAATGGCACAATGACTAAACCTTAACCGTCCAAGCCCTGCTCTACTACCTGCTCCCTGCATGCACTGGGAATTCATTACCCAGGACAAATGGGTTTTAACATTCCACTTCCACTCACTACCAACCCCAAATGGTTGGCCAGGCCTACCCCAAATCAATGGGCAGAGGCCCGACAGTGGGTTCTCTCTCTTCTCAGTATCAGAACAAAGGGGACAAGGTTTTCATTCAAGACTTTTTCTGGTACCCAGAAAAGACAACTCCTGGCATCCTATCCTCGGCCTCTCTATTCTCAGCACCTTTCTGGTGGTTCCAAAATTCAAAATGCTAACTCAACAGCTTCTTCTTATGCTAGTCAAGGATGCCTGGCTGGCAACCCTAGACTTAAAGGAAGCTTACCTGCACATCCCAATAAGAGGATCCTGCAGAGACAATACCTATGTTTCAGGGCGGGCTCCATGCACTTTCATTTCTCTGCACTTCCCTTTGGCTTATCTACTGTGCCCAGGGTGTTCACAAAGTGCCTAGTTCCAGCCATTGCATTTTGCAGGCAGAGAAATATTAAAATTTACCCATACTTGGATGATTGTCTGATTCAGGCAGAAAGCCAGGACTTGCTATTACAACACCTGGCATTCGTAAAGAAACTTTTAACCTCACTGGGGTAAACAATCAACGAAAATAAATTGTACCAAGTACCCTGCCAACAGATTGTATTCCTGGGAGAAAGCTTGAACACAACTTCCCAGATGGCATTCTTCACTCCAGAGAATCACGTTTATTTGACAACCTACTTCAAACTGTTGGCCACAAAACCCAGCTATCTGCAAGGAAAATACTTCAGGCTCTGGGGTTCATGGCCTCTTGCATTTTACTAATTCCATATGCAAGACTGCATATGAGGAAACTCCAATGGTATCTAAAAAGCTTATGGTGTCAACATTCTCAGGACCTGGAAACAATGATTTCTATCATTCCATGTATAAAGACAGTTCCTCTGGTGGGCAGAGGCCTGCTACCACAACAAGGAACTCCCTTTCACTCTACCCCCTGCTGCCCAAACCCTAACAGATGCATCAGACTATGCATGGGCGGCTCACATGGCATGGCAGTGCATTCAGAGCAAATGGAACCTGAGACAGATGCACCTGCATATCAATCAAAAAGAAATGTTAGTTGTACAGCATGCTCTGACAGCCTTCAAAGACCGTATTCTTCCAGGACAACTATTGGTAAAGACAGACAAAATCACAGTTATGTGGTACATAAACAAGCAGGGGGGAACCCACTCGTACCCTCTCTGCAGACTAGCCATGGCTCTGTGGGACACAGCCTTGAGCTACCTAGTACACCTACAAGCACAATTCCTGCCAGGCAAACTAAATTCACTGGCAGACTGCTTAAACAGAAATCTCATGGACCCACACAAATGGAATATTCAACCTCTTGAGGAACAAATGGGGGACTCCAGAGGTAGACCTGTTTGCTTCCCCTCAGAACTACCAATTGAACAAATTCTGCACAAGAACTCCACACAGTCAAGCTTGGAAAGTGGATGCCCTGTCCTTTACCTGGGACAGCCTCTCAGTTTATGCCTTTTCCCCTCTGCCTCTCCTCTCAAATGTTCTACTAAAGGTCAAACAGGACAAGCCAAGGACAGTACTGATTGTACCAGACTGGCCACGCCAGCACTGGTACCCCCTCTTGCACAGTATGATACTGCTACAATCATGGCACCTGCCTCAGACCCCTTGCCTGCTGTCCCAGCAGGCAGGCCAGATTCTGCACCCTCAGCTTCAAACCCTGAACCTTGCAGCCTGGCTAATTCCTTGAGCTCCCCTCTAACATCCCTCAGTAAGCAGGTACTGGATGTCATTCTGGAGGCAAAGAGGCCTAGTACTAGAAAATCTTATGCTGAAAAGTGGAAAAGATACTGTTCCTGGAACCATGCTCAGGGGATGGGCACAATGGTGCCCAGCTTACCTCATATTCTACAGTACTCAACAGAAATGCTCCACAAAAGCATATCCTTCTCGTCAATTAAAATTCATGCCTCTGCCATTTCAGCACATTATAATACTGAGCCACCCCTCTTCTCTCACTCCTTGTTAAAGCAATTCCTTAGAGGGGCCAAAAAATTAAGACCCCCCCCCCCAGGAGAGCTCTCACTCCAGCCTGGGACCTTAACTTTGTATTGGAAAAGCTCACTCTTCCCCCCCTTTGAGCCAGCTGCTACAGCAGAGTTGAAATTCCTTTCTTGGAAAACAGCCTTCCTTCTTGCCATCACTTCAGCAAGAAGAGTGTCTGAATTACAGGCCCACATGGCAGTGGAACCCTTCATTATCTTCCATGCGGGCAGGGTTTCCCTCAGGACTAATCCTTCCTTTATGCCCAAGGTGGTGTCTACTATGGCCCTAAATCAGTTAATTCATTTGCCTACTTTTTTCCCTATTCCACAAAACAAAGGGGGAGTGAATTATGCACTTGGGATGTGCACAGACAACTTAGGCTTAGTCCTGTCCAAATAGAATCTATCAGAAAAACAAACAGCTGCTAGTTAGCTTTTCTGCAATGGCAGAGGGGAAGGCCATTTCAAAGCAAACTATTTCCAAATGGATAGCCCATTGCATTCATTTCTGCTACAAGCACGATGGAACACCTTCCCCACAGGGGATAAGATCACATTCCACCAGGGCTGCATCTACCTCTGCAACATTTCTCAGAGGAGTCCCTACCAGGGACATCCTAGAAGCTGCTACCTGGAGCTCTGTATATACCTTCACCAAGCATTACCACGTGCCTATCTTTTCTAAATCCAGAGCTGGAGTTGCCACTGCAGTCGTGCAGAGATTAATAGCTGGCCCTATTGCTCTTTAACTTCCTCTTCCCTTACTTAGCTTTGGGAATCAACCCAAATGTGATGACTGCAACAGTGAAACACACAGAACATAGTACAGTTGTGTACACTTACCATAAATGTAGATGCTCGAGTGTATTCACTGTTGCAGTCCTGGTTACCCTCCCTCCAGCCCCCTAACTTCTCTTGGCTCTACCTCTCCTTCTTGTTGGTATATTTATTTTTTCTTGTGTAGTTGCTTTTTGATGAGGGTTTACCATGCCATTTAATTGCTTCCTATTGTGGAGGCACCTGACATCTGGGGCAAGAAAAACGAATGCATGTTTTATACCCCTGGCGACCTGACATCAAGGAAGAAGTGACAGTATCCGACCCAGAAATCTGAAGACTCTGGTATTCAGGCCGGCTGAGGGCTACCTGCAGGCAGATAACCCAAATGTGCTGACTGCAAAAGTGAATACACTCGAACATCTACATTTATGGTAAGTGTACACAACTGTAGTTTCCAGTGCTGAGCAGATAAGTTCTTTATGGGGAGGAAGAAACTCCACATTTAATATTTTATCATCTTATTATCTTATTTTTAAAAGTAACTTTAAAGTATTGTTGATTTTAAATGGGAGTGCAGTTTTGTTCTTGTCAGTTTAAAAGTTGTTAATGCCTGTTCAGATCATCTTTTTCTGTAGAAAAACACTAATTTACTTTTTGGAGGTGGCAAAGTGAAAGTGCCTTTTACTGTGTTTTGACTGGGAAAAGTTACTTTAAAAGACTTTATTATTACAGGCTTGTGTTGCTCTGGGAAAGGTGCACCATTTTTGGCTTAACCATGGGACATACTGCTGGTGCCATGGTCAGTACTTCTTCCAGCCACAAAACGAAAGTTAACTAAACGATCTTTGCCACCACAGCAGTATAGTGATTTGTCTCAAACGCAGGTGGATTAGAAGCTGTGGCCAAAATTGCTTTCTCAGACAACTCGTCTTTTTTTCTCCACATCTCTCTGGTTTTGTCAATATAGCCTCTACAAAGGAGGAATTGGCCACAAAGTCTGTGGTCTCGGGAGAAAGGAAAGGGAAGATGCTCCTGCTTAGCCAGAATGTTGTGCCCATCTCTGGGGAAGCTGTTGCTACCATCAGTTTGCACCAGCTTTCTTGTCAAAAAGAAATAAAAAAATAAACATTTATCTTCTCCTGCACCAGTTACACTGGACAGGAGTAGTTTATTAGGTCTGGCTTAGGGTCTTGTACAGGCTACTCATCTTCTTGTATGGTGGTTTGTATTAAAAGAAAAAGGGACTTCTCTTTTCCTGAAGAAATTCAAGAAATTGAATCTGTAGAGGAATGTGATGGGACAGATGCAGGTTTTACTTCTCAGATTTCTGACTCTGCCTCTGAAGAGAGCATGGTATCTGCTCTTTACCGGAGACTGTTTCTAGAATATGCCAGTGTTTTCAGAGGGAGAACACTGAGGTTTCTCAGTCCCTCAGAAGATGCAAGGAGTTACAACTGAAATTCCCAGTACCTTCACCCTGCTCCCTAGTGCTGTCAGCACTGAAGGATGTGTTTGTCACCGCCTGTGGTTTCTCTGTTAGCCAGGCCTAACAAAGTAATAGAATGTACAAAGGTTCTCGGTCTTTCAAGTTTTTAAACACTAACACGATCCAACAGCTATAGCTAAAGTTAATCCAGCTGCTTTCCAATATTTTATTTATAATCCTTTGCCTTCAGATGAGGATGGTAAAAAACTGATAATTTTGGTGAAAAAGTGCATGCTTCTGCGACTTGTTTCCTGTGAGGAAAAATCTGCTGTGTGTGGTTTAGTTTCTCCTATTTTCCAGATTACTACTCTTTTGTTTAAAGTTAAACCCAACATGTTAGTCATAGGAGACTCCATTGTGAGAGACATAGATTGCCTCTCACCAGGCTGGATAAGGAGAAAGTCACAGTTAGTTGTCTCTCAGGGGCCAGAATCTGCCATATCACATATGCACTCAAGTCTTTCAACAACAGGTACTGTTATGACTCTTGTCATTGTCCATGTTGATGTGCATGACTTGAGATGTACCTCCTTGGACTATATGAAGAGAGGCATGATTGAGCTCGCTGATTGTGTCCCAGGCAGGTATGTCCCTAGCCTTAAGCAGCATTCTACCATCACCCAGAATGATGCCTCAATACAAACAGAAAATGATTGACTTTAACAATTGGCTTAGTTTCTGGTGTCATTCCAAGGGGATCCAGTACCGGACAGCCTGGGAAGATATGATCGACAGACCATGATGTTTTGCCAGAGATGGCCTGCAGCTGTCTCACCTGGGCTTCAGGCTTCTGGCAAAGGCTCTTGCCTTCCCCATAGAGTCTTTTTTTAGGATAAGTGATTAGGTTAAAACTACTAACATAAACATTTCAACAAAACACAAATTAAAGGTCATGCTGGTAAATGCTAGGAGTCTAAACATGAAATTGCACTCATTGCAAGCAATCTTGACCCTGGAAATGCTGACATATGTGCAGTCACAGAAACCTGGTTCAAAGCTGCTGAGAGCACCCCAACCTTACCTGGTTACTCATTCTATCATACATTCAGACCCCAGACTGTGGGCAGTAAAGCCAAAGAAGGTGGAGTTTCAATATATGTTAGACATACAAACCTCCAGGCTGGTCAAACAGTATGATACACAGGAGACACTCCAGGTGCGGTTACCCATTGACAAGACCCCTATTCAAGTCATAGCTAGATACTGGCTGCCAAGTCTGACTTAAGATGCCCAATCCGCCTATCTGGACCTGTTCAACCCTTTACCCTGAATCTGGGTGACTTTAACTACCCAAGCATAGAATTGAAGAACTACTGATGCCAAAACTGAAATGCCCAGAGATTCTTCAATTTTTGTCAGTGCAAACGCCCTTGGAACTGCTAGTCATTACCCCCACAAGAGGTGATTAATATCTTGGATTTGGTATTAACCAACATGAGCATCCACTGCAGCATCCTTGCACTATCATCCTCACTGGTAAGATCTGACTATAAAGTGGTCACTTTGAAGTGACCATCTCCCCCAACCCCCTTCTAGCTAGGTTCAGACATAAAAATTAATCTAAAGCCAATTACAGCCTCCTGAGGGATGGTATAAACAGCTTCACAGCCCCCTCTGTAGGGACTGACACTAATATTCAAAACTACACCAAAGCACTATATGAGCATTTATATAGATGCATGGAATTGGGAATAGCAGACAGGAATAAATCATCCTCCGCTAGGAAGAGTAAACCTGTCTGGTGGACATCTGGAATAATTAAACTCTGTAACAAAAGGAAAAAATTGCTGACCAAGAAGGAGCAGGTGCCCAATTGGAAGCAATGTCTCCTTAGCCTGAACAAGTAAATAAGAGCACTAGTGAAATCCTCCAATACAAACTTAGAGTCTAAATTGGCCACATCTACTAAAGACAATCATAAGGCCTTCTTCACATATGTCCACAACCTGAAAGGAAGCACCCAGATCTTTTCAGAACTGGTGGTCAAGGACACCACATGTACAAATGCCATAGATATAGCAAACTTGCTGGCTGGCAGATTCACTGAAAACATCACCCGTCTGCCCCCCCCCCCCCAATCAGTAAATCAGGATATCCCCAGTACCTGCTCCCTTCTATCTAGGGAACAGGTCATCATTGCTCTCTCAAAGGCAAAGAAATACAGCATCCATGAGACCTGATAATATCCCAGGATGCATCCTACGTGAACTCTGGCAGGAACTTGCAGCATCATTAGGTGCCCTATTCAAACAAAGCCCGAGTACCAGCTTCATCCCAGCTGAGTGTAGGATGGCCACTGTCATCCCTTTGCACAAAGGTGGAGCATCCACCAATCCAGGAATCTATAGACCCATCAGCCTAACTAGCCTGATCTGCAAGGCCATGGAATAGATTATCGTGGACCTCATTAACAAGGACATTGGCAACCTCCAAACACTCGATCCCACACAGTTTGGCTTCGTCAAGGGGAGGTCATGTCTGTTAAATTTGGTCAACTTCTTTGTGACAGTCACCAAAGCCATGGACGAGGGGAAGACTGTGCACACTACCTACCTTGACCTGGTCAACACCTTCAACACTATTCCCCACTCAGGCATAATAGATAAGCTTTCTCAACTAGGCATGCATTCATATGTTACCAGATGGATAGCAAACTGGCTCACTAATAGAACCCACCTAATCAAAATAGGGGAAACCACTTCAAGCAGTAGACCAGTAACAAGTGGTGTACCCCAGGGTTTGGTCTTTGGGCCTCATTTATTTGAGATGTAACCAAAACCAGTGGGCTATGGCTGACCAGGTTTGCAGATAACTGCAAGCTGGATGCTGTCATTAATTTCCCTAGTGATGTGGACATCCTCCAAGAGGGTTCTCGCCCAGACAAATGACTGGTGCCAGAAACAAGGCATCAAGCTGAATACCAAAACATGCATCATCATCCCCTTTGGGGAGAGTGATGTCCCCACAGATTATCACACAAATAATGTCCTAAGCACGCAACCAGTCGTGAGTGATTAGAACACCCAGGTTGATAGCAACCTGACTTTTTGACCACCATGTTGCTTCTGTTGTACGGAATGCCTTCTACATGGCCCACCTCATAAATTAGGGTATCTCATCCAGGGACAAGAAGGTCATAACATCCCTGTATTTTTCCCTTTACAAGACCCATGATTGAGTACAATGCCCCTTTCAACATGCATCTCACAAAGCACAGGCAGCAGCTGCAGACCATGGGGGTTCCTCACCAGGAGAATCCAGGGCCTCAAACATCTACCATACACAAGCTAAAATCCCTATCCCTCTACTCAGTATCATACAGACTCCTCAGAGGTGACCTCTTTCTGGCATACAAGGTGATCTCGGACCCCGCCATGATGGACTTCTGCATATCCACAAGTCAAACTCCACTCGAGTAACCCACACACGTGGCCTCAACCTGGTGTGTGACATCAACAAGACTTGTTGGCAGGACAGATTTGTGTCCCAGAGACGACTCCATCTGTGGAATAGACTCCCTTGCCACATCAAGCAGAGTACCTGTTTCCCCCCTTTTAAAGCGCAACCTGGGTAACTAGATAGGAAACATACACCCCTGGGATTCCACCCGTGTCCCTGCTGGACAGGGGCATCAGGTGCTGACATGTCTAAACATGAGCTAAGCTCTTAAACTCTTGGCTAGGCTTATAAGGGCCTCAGGGCCAGTAGCCTAGTAACTTCCTATGAACCATCTTGACAGAATGTTGGTAAGTAGACGTTTAAAAAACAATGGCAGGGAGGTTCCAAAATGAAAATTGGACCCCCCCCCCCAGAGAAAAGGACAGTTAGAGAAGGCAGAATGATTATATAAGGTACCTTGTCCCCCCACCCTGGCAGTCCCTTAACCCTTTTAGAGAGTCTGAATCTCCATTCCTCTCTTTGGCAACAGTTTAAGACAAATCATTTCTGAGGCTGATTCAGCAAAGATACAAATGGCAATGAGAAGAAATTCCTCTTTTTCAGGGAATTATTCCACATCTGACAGGCCAAACCCCTTAAGTTTCCTGCAGTACTACAGTAGCGCATGCTGTTTCAGGGGGTAGAAGGAGCAGGTTTTTATTTAGGAATGTTTTAGTGCCAAAGAAAGAAAATGTCTGGAGTCCAGTATGTGATGGTGCTGAAGTTCAAAATGCTTTAATTTCACAACCTGTTATACTCCCTACTTCCTCATTTGATTTGTTTTGGTAGCCTTAAATTTAAAAGATGCCCATCATGTTCTAGTAAGATTTCAGGTGTTTCTTAAGGTTTTGTGTCAGAATCACATTACTAGTTCTTTGCCTTACCCTTTGGACTATCCACTGCTCTGAGTGTTCACGTTGTCCAACTCCTGACATAGCCCATTGCAGGCCACAGAATATCCACATTTTTCAATAATTAGACAACTTGTTTATCTTTTTTTTTTTCAAGACTGTCAGGAATCATTTACAGCATTGTGTTCCTGAGGTGTCTGCTAGACACTTCAGTATAAAGAACTTTCTTTCTGCCAGAAGAAGAAAAAAAAGGGTCTAGAGGATCTGATGTCTGCAATGGATGGGTCTCTGATCTCACCTAGGATCCAATCTGAGTTCAGGATCCACAGCTCAGGCTCCACCCTTTACACACAATCCCGCCTGTCCCCAAGATTTCACTTGCTATTCGTTGAGAACAGATGTGGTCTGCTCTGCTCAGGCTGGCTTCAGCTAAGCTATTGCTTCTTATTGCTACTATTTTCGGTAGTTGCTAGCTTTTCCTTTGTGATAGGGTACTTTTGTATTTATCTCGTATTTTCCCCATTACCCAAAATGATTTTACTCTGTGTAAATTAATTTTTGTTTGTCTTGTGCCATTGGCACCTCACCTCTGAGTTTTTAGGATGTAGATCTACTTCTGAGTGCTAAGGTATTGGTCCTCATAGGTTTTACCACTGTTGGGATTTTTGTGAACAAAAATAATATATTTTTTTTGCTTTATGTGGAGTTTTTCTCTTCAAAATTTGATTAGCTTAGTTATGTCTGACAAGCCATCAGGGTTTAAAAAAAAACATTTTTTTTTTTTTGCAGCCACAAATGTCCGAATTGTGATGTACATCAAAAGTGTGTATATCATTTGGGAGCTGTCCACTTGGATGAAGACTGCACCATCTGTATGTCCTTTGGCCACCAGGCTATTATTGAGCTTAGGAATAAACTTGTCTTAGAGACTTCTCCCTGCTTCTGCAGGAGGGTTGTCTAAGTCTGTCTTGTCTTTCTGGAGCTTCCCCATCCGGTAAGAAATCCTCCGACAAATCCATAGGGGAGAAGAGTGATAAGCTTGTGGACAAAAGCTTGTGGACAAATGCAAAGTGACAAGGAAGTGCTCCCCTGACCACTTTCCTTTGTCTTAATTGTCTTCGTCTCTGACCTCTAAAATGTTCAGATCATCTGATCCTACTCCCCTATTGGAACTGATACCTGTAAGATCCAGAACCCTTCTTTACTGGAAGAAAGATTCTCATTGGGGCCAATATCTCTCAAGCTGCATTCCTCACTTCATCAAGAGAGAGAGTGGTACAAAGATCATTTAGAACCCCATTTACATCTTGCTGTAGAACCCCATTTACATCTTGCTGCATAAAGTCTGTTTGGTGTGACAGAAGCAGATATGGATAGAATGATGAGAAAGTTCCTCAGGACTCCTCTGCCACTGAACCTGTGAGCTTTGGTCCTTCAACCCTTCCTAAGGTTGCTCCTAACCCAATCCACCCTCCATCTTCAGGGACTCTGGATCTGAGATTTCCACAAGAGTTGTCCATGTCAAGTCAGATGATGTGGTCATCTTCCACTCTGTTGACTTCTCTGATTCCACTGGTTCCTAGCTCCTCATATCAGGAAGAGTCACAGAGCCAAAGCTTTGGCACCAGATGTTCTTCATGTTTCACTGTTGCAGTTATCACCTGTGGGTTATCCCTGTTGTGGTAGCCCTCGGCCGGCCCGAATACCAGAGTCAATGTTTTTCTGTGTCGGCTGCTGTCACTTGCTCCCTGATGTCAGATTGTCAGTGCTATAAAGGAAGTTAGCTGACGCCATTACATTAGTCTTTCTTGCCATGGAGCCCATACCAGAAGCAGTTCGCAAGTGTGCCAGTCAGTTGCTGCCAGAGTTTGAATTACAGCCTAAAACATCTAAAGCTAAGTACCCCATTGGGGATCCTTTTTTCTTGCACCAACCGATGTCTGAAAAAGTTAACAATTGTCTCACCTGTGGAAAGCAAATACCACACCAAAACTTCTATTCATACTGCATCACTTGTTTAGGCCCAGACCATGACATCCCCCATTGCCAGTTCTGTGCCCTTTGTAACACGAGAACCATTTGTTGTAGAGCTCTTATTTTAGCCAGGTATTTTTTCATTCTGAAATGGTATCCATCAGCCAACAATATGTAGACATTCTGAAAAAATGTAAGGATAAAGAGAGAGACAGACCACACAAGGCTAAGCCTTCCGACGACTCTACTGCTAAACAGGTCATCAGTTCTCCAGAATTCAGTGAGGTGCCTTCACAGCCCCTGATGCCCGATTCAATACCTTTGCAGGCCTCTATCAAGACCCTTTTGGAGTCTGGTATGTCACAGAAATCTTCTTCATCTTCCGAGCCTTTGGTTGTCTCTGTCTTGGTTGGGTCCAGAGCCACGATGCAGGTACTGACTTCCGAGGAGGTTTTTCACACTACCAAATCTAGACAAAAACTGACGTCTTCTCTGACTACCGTTTCTCTCAGACTGATGGATACTCTTAGGCTTAGAGGCAAGGCCACTCCTAGGAAAACTACCTCTAGCCACCATTTTAGTCCTACTCCACCACCCCAAAATCAAATGCTTAACGTGGCGGAGGATCTGATCACCCTTATCAGGAGTAGTCAGGCCACACCTTCTAAAAGGAAAAGAGACCTTTCTTCTGAAATACTGACTGAACAAGATTGAGGAGTCTGATTATTCAGATTTTGAAAATGAACAACAACCTCTGACTGCTTATGAGGATTCAGATGCAGAAAAATCCATTCCTTCTGCCTCCCCACCAGAAGATCTTTCCTTTGGGGAAACATTTCACATCCTCAGGGAATATTTCCACTGGGAATCCCAGGACTTCCCTCAGTCTAAGAAAAGACTGAGAGTTTCTAGACCTGCCCCAGCACAGACCCTTGGCCATCCCACCAATCTTAGAGGTGGTTGATGTCTTCCAAGAATTCAGCTTAACTACTGATGCCCTCCCACCTGCTCCCAGAAAACCTGACCGGTATTAGAGTACTGGATTCTCTCAAATACCTGTACAGAAATCCTGCTGCAGACACAGAGGTCATTACACAGGGACCAAAAGGAGCTAAGGCTAGTTCTGCCAAGAATCCTATTCCTTCTGACAAGGACTCCAGAGCTCTGGACAAATTGGGTAAAAAAGTATACACCTCTGCAGCCTTGGCTATCACAGCATTCAACTGTCCGTTCCACATGTTAAAATATCAACAACACAGTTTGGAACTATTAAAACAAAAGGTTTCAGCCTTTCCTGACTGTGCCAATTCAAAAGAGTTAGCAGATTTACTGCACTCTACTTGTCAAATGGCTAAACACTCATTACACTGCGGATATGACGCCCTAGAAGCCTCAAGCAGGGCAGCAGTGTCAGTACCTGTCATTAGGAGACCTGCATGGTTGAAGGAACAACCTCTCCCTGATCATGTCACATGTAAATTACTTGATGCACCCTTGGATTAAGGACTGCTTGTTTGGAGTAAAAGCAGAAGAGGTGCTTAGAAAGATGGAAGACCAAGCAAAATCTATGCAGAGAGTAAAATATTTCCTTCAGGTACAACCTCCTAGGTTCAGCAGGAATTTTCCCACAAAACACTTGTCCTGTCCTGCACCTAGCAGACAGGGGCAAGGTAAGCTCCGCAGGGACAGATCACCCAGACTCGTATCCCAGGGACAGCAGAGAACCAAACAGTAGACCACTTCTGCTCCAAAGGCAGGGAGTTATAACCCATCCCTGTATGGCAAAAACTCTCAATGACTCCCTCTCCCCCCTCTGCCCTTTATTCACTCACCAAAAACTAGGAGGAAGGCTCTCCCTCTGCCAAGAAAATTAGCTTTCTGTAACAAAGGACCAATGGGTTTTAAAGATAATTTTTCAGGGATACAAATTCTTCAACGAACTCCCAATTCCAAGAAGGTACCCAGACTTGCCTTCAGATCAGTGGGCAGAGGCATTAAAACAAGTCCAAACTCTCATATCCCAAGGGGCAATAGAACCTGTCCCCTCAGATCAAACAGGCAAAGGCTTTTATTCCAGACTATTCCTTGTTCCCATAAAAGAGGGCACTTGATGCCCCATCCTGGATCTATCCATTCTGAACGCCTTCCTGGTGGTCCCCAAATTCAAAATGCTAACTTTGCATCAGCTGCTGCCTATGCTAACAAAAAAATGCCTGGTTAGTTACCCTAGATCTAAAAGATGCCTACCTCCACATCTCCATAAGGGAATCCTGCAGGAAATTCCTTCGCTTCAGAGCAGGCTCACAACACTTTCATTTCTCTGTGCTACCCTTTTGCTTATCTACCGCTCCCAGGGTATTCACCATCTGCTTAACCCCAGCCATTGCCTTTTGCAGACAGAAAAATATAAAAATTTACCCTTATCTGGATGACTGCCTCATTCAGGCAGATTGCAAAGAAAAGCTCCTCAAGGACCTCCTCTTTGTCAAAACCCTCCTAACCTCCTTAGGGTACACCATCAACAAGAAGAACTCAAGGCAAACACCCTCCAGGGAGATCATTTTCTTGGGAACACTGCTGGACACAGCATCCCAAATGGCCATCCTATCCCCAGAAAAGCAGAGCTTCCTGCCCCTCTGTTTTACCCAGCTGGTTTCCAGAAGTCCCCTCACTGAGAGGAAGTTCCTGCAAGCCTTGTTGGGATACATGGCATCTTGCATCCTTCTAATTCCTCTGGCCAGACTTCACATGAGAAAACTTCAGTGGTACCTAAAGAACCTTTGGTGTCAGCACGCTCAACCTCTAGAGACCTCTTTCCCTCTGATCCCCTGTATAAGGGCAGGGTTCCTCTGGTGGGCAGGGGCCTGTGCCCAGAACAAGGGTCTTTCCTTCACCCTCTGCCCAACCAGGCAGACCATTACCACCGACACCTCAGACAGAGCTTGGGGCGCTCACCTAGAAGGCAGGTGCACCCAAGGTCTTTGGGATGCCTAGCACCTTCCCTTACACATCAACCGGAAGGAAATGATGGCAATACAAAAGGCTCTGATGTCCTTCAAACCACATCTCAAGCTATGGGTTCTCCTTATCATAACAGACAACCTCACAGTAATGTGGTACATCAACTAACTGGGAGGGACCCAATCTTTACCCTATGTGCAGGCTAGCCATGAACCTCTGGCTGACAGCCTCTTCCATGGGACTACACCTGATAGCCCAATACCTACCAGGGATCAACAACACCCTGGCAGACCACTTAAATAGAAACTTACTGGACCCCCATGAATGGAAGCTCCACAGAAAAATCTTTTTACAAATCACTCTGGCGTGGGGGACTCCAGAGGTGGATCTCTTTGCTTCGCATCTCAACCATCCGCTGAAAATATTCTGTACCGGGGAGTATCACACCTAGTGTGGAAGGTGAATGCCTTGACCTTCCCCTGGAACACCCTCTTTGTGTACGCATTCCCTCCTCTGCCTCTTATTCCCAAGGTACTTATCACAATAAGGGAGGAGAGACCAAAGGCCATTCTCATTGCTCCAGATTGGCCCAGAAAACATTGGTACCCCATACTGTGCAGCCTCCCAGGCAGCTTCCCCTGATCTCAGACCTCTTAACTCAGGCCCCTGTTAAGCAAACAGGTCCTAGACATTATCACAGAGGCCAGAAGGCCCGGCACCAGAAAATCTTACACAGGAAAATGGAAAAGATTCTGCTCCTGGAGTCAGTCCAGAGTGGGCAATACCTCACAACCTTCCATCCCTCTTATCCTGGACTACCTAGCAGAGCTACTTAATAGTGGCCTCTCCTTCTCCTGTATTAAAATCCACACCTCAGCCATTTTGGCTCATTTTGGTACAGAACAGCCCGTTCTCCCATCCTTTGATCAAACAATTCCTCAGAGGGCTTTCTAACATCAGACCTCCCAGAAGGCCTCCCACTCCAGCCTGGGATCTGTATTATGTTTTGGAAAAACTAACTTTACCACCCTTTTGAACCTGCTGCTTCAGCAGAACTAAGACACCTCTCCTGGAAGACGTTTTTTCCCCTAGCTATCACCTCAGCCAGAAGGGTTTCAGAACTTCAGATACTGAAGGCCATTGAGCCCTTCATCATCTTCCATGCAGACACTGTCTCCCTGAGGACTAATCCTTCCTTTATGCCCAAGGTGGCATCTAATGCAATTCTCAACCAGGCCATACATCTACCCACCTTCTTTCCTAACCCTCAAAACAAGAGGGGAAGAATTCTGCACTCACTAGACATGCACAGACAGCTCAGATACTATCTGGAGCAAACTAAACCCTTCAGGAAAACAGACCAACTACTTGCCAGCTTTGCCCCAGGGGAAGAGGGGAAGCCCATTTCCAAACAAACCCAAATAGATATCGCACTGTATCAATTTCTGCTACAGATTGCATGGGAACACCCCCCCCCCCAAGTATATTTGAACCCATTCCACTAGGGCAGCCTCCACTTCCACAGCATTTCTCAGAGGAGATCCCACCAGGGACATCCTTGAAGCTGACACCTGGACTTGTGTCCACACCTTTACCAAGCATTACCATCTACTTCTGTTTTCTAAGGCTAGGGCAGGATTTACCTCTGCAGTTCTGCGGGGTATGCTGACCTATTCCTAGGTCTCTTACTAATCCTACCACCCCTCTCCTCAGCTTTGGGAATCCTCCCACAGGTGATGACTGCAACAGTGAAACACAAAGAACATAGTACAGTTGTGTACACTTACCATAAATGTAGATGTCTGAGTGTATTCACTGTTGCAGTCCTGGTTTCCCAACCTCCTTCCCCCTTGTATCTTTCTTTAGGGAGACATAAGATGTTATGTTGCCCTGTGTCGCCTTAATTCTTGCTGGTTGGGTTTGGAACCGAGCATCAGTTCTGACTTGGCCTACTATAAAAGCTCAAGGACTTTTTCTGGCCTGAGGCTATCCCCTATCC
Source organism: Protopterus annectens (assembly GCF_019279795.1). Lineage (NCBI taxonomy): Eukaryota > Metazoa > Chordata > Ceratodontiformes > Protopteridae > Protopterus > Protopterus annectens. The sequence goes on along the minus strand of NC_056731.1, from coordinate 1,277,055,979 downwards.
CATGATGCAATGGAAAGAATTTCCAGATTTTGTTTGCCACTCAAGCGATCGAGAGGTGTTTCTGCTGACTCATTGCATATGTAGTATGTATATTATTGTCGTTCTCTTCTTTGAGAGTTTTTTTCCCTTTACGAGTGACTTTAAATCAATGTGCTATCATGTGCATTCTTTTTTTGTAGGTCTTGCTGTATTGAGGGGTTGTTTGTTTTGCTCGTTCCTGTCTGGGCCTTACATTTTCCTCAGAGACCCATTTAAGTTAGAGGACTCTCTGTGGCCCATTCGCTACCCTTCCTTGTGTGGTGTTTCTTCTTATTCCCGCCGGGGAATCTCTGTTAAGTTAGAGCAGTTCTTTTTGAGAGACGGGTTTAAGTTAGAGGGTTCTCACTGGACAGTTAAGTTAGAGGGTCGCTACCCTTCCTTGTGTGGTGTTTTTTGTTCCTCTATCTGTGGAACTCCATTAGAGGAGTCTTCCTTTGTTTTAGGGAAAAAAGACATTTTTTTTCCTGTTGTGGGTTGGTAGTGTGTGCCTTGAGTGCCTTAGTTAGTTTTGTTTTGCTTTGCTAGTTTTAGCTTAGGCTACATAGAGCTGTATTTTCCACTAAACTTGTTTTTTGTCAGAGAGTTCTAGAAATGTCTAAGGAACAGAAAGAGAAGGAGCCTAGACAGTCAGAGTTTAAGAAATGTGACCAGTCTAGACAGAAAATGTCAATCACAGATGGTCATGCTAGCTGTGTGTATTGCCTTGGTGCTCATCACCTGCAGGATCCATGTACTATCTGCCATGGCTTAAGGCCATGGAACGTATCATCATGGAACTTATAAACAAAGACATTGGTAATCTCCAAACTCTGGACCCCTCTGGACCCCACCCAGTTCGGGTTTATAAAAGGCAGATCATATCTCCTAAACCTGATGAGACTTCTTTGAAGCAGTCACCAAAGCCGTAGATAAGGGTAAGGTGGTTCACACAGCCTATCTAGATCTTGCTAAGGCTTTCTACACCATCCCCCACTCTGGAATTAGATAAACTCACTAAACTAGGTATAAATCCCTATTTCACAAGATGGGTTGCCAACTGGCTCACTGACAGAACCCACACTGTGAAAGTAGCAGACTCCAAATCCGACTTCAGACCAGTGACAAGTGGAGTACCACAGGGTTCAGTCCTGGGTCCTCTCCTGTTACACAGAAGGTCTTTGGTTAACGAAGTTCGCAGATGACTGCAAACTAGGAGCCATAATCAAAACTCCTAACAATGTGGACATCCTACAAAAGGGCCTCACTGAGACAGATGCCTGGTGTCAAAGCCATGGCCTCAAGCTCAATGCCAAAAAGTGCATTGTCATCCCCTTGGTAAAAACTCTGTACCCATGAACTACAACATAGGCGGTAGTATACTTAACACTGAAAGTGTGATAAGAGACCTTGGGACACAGGTGGACAGTAGTCTCTCCTTTGATAATCACATCGCCACAGTAGTCAGGAAATCCTTCTACATGGCACACTTCATCACAAAAGGTTTCTCATCCAGAAAAAAAGAGGTCATTGTTCCCCTCTATTCATCACTCATTAGACCCATTATAGAGTACAACGCCCCTTTTGGTATGTACCTCACAAGACATCTACAACAACTGGAAAGGGTGCAGAAATACCTCACAAAGAGGATTACCAGCCTCAAACAGATGCCCTACGCAGACCATCTCAAAAAACTCCAGCTTTACTCTGTCGCATATCACCTACTCAGAGGTGATCTCTGCCTAACGTACAAAGCTAGGTCAAACCCAGAGCTGTTGGACATGCTCCACTTAAAGAAATCCCAATCCCTCCGAGCTGCATGCTCTAGGGACCTAAACCTTGTCACCACAATAAGCAGAACATGCCGGAGCGATAGATTCCTGTTCCAGAGACATCCCATACTCTGGAATAAACTACCTATCTATATCAAACAAAGCTCCTCATTAGCACTCTTCAAGAAAAACGTTGATGATTGGATGGGAAATAGGAAATTCACCCCGGGGATCACCTCTGTGGCTCTGCTCGACATTGGCACAGGAAAATAATTTTCTTGGGTGGCAAAAGCCAGGGTACCTTTTTGGCTGGGCTTGTATAGGCCCCAGGGCCAATAGCCTAGTACCTACCCATGAACCTATAAAGAAGAGAGCCATAGCTGCTGTTTCGGTCCCAGCTTCGGAACCACCAAAAAAAGATGTTGCTTCAGAGCCCAGAGTCCTCAGCTCCGACAAGTCAAAACCGCACTCTCTGGCTCCATCTGTGTCCTCGAAGGGTGTGAGTCAATGCCAATAATACTGTCTCCAGTTTTGGAGCCAGTCACTCCTACATTGAGATCACCCATACTGGAAGAGGCAAGATCTCCTTCAATCTCATCCCGTTCCTCCAGGAGTTTATCTGATGAAGTGGAGCAGGTGGTGGAGACAATGAACACCAATGCTGGCAAAAATGTTATAGTCTCCAGACCCAAAGGAATCCAAGCCACCCCATCTAATTCCTCCTGTGATCATCCTAGAGTCATTGGAGCCAGAAACCACAGGCCCGATAGTAGTGGAGATGTTGGAACCGAGACCCCCTTTGGACTCTTTGGTTCCAACATCTGCTCCTCAATTACTTCGGACATCAAGGGGTCTAGGAGCCGGCGCTCACCAGTCTGACCTGGGGAGGGGAGTTGGCATGGGCAGTTGTCCAATCTGACTCTACCATTCTGTGCTTTGGTTAGGTTGAGCTTGGCTCCTACATCGGCTTAAGAGCTACCTGCTCTGCACCGGAGCCAGTCCTTGGACTCTTTGGAGTGGAGGACTGATTCGGAGCAGTACGAGGGGGGCTTTTGAGCTGATGGAGAGAGCGCTGTCTCCTCAGTCAGCTCCACTCTGGCCGAAGTTCTCTTTCCACCCAAGCGCCCAAGTTGGTCTCGTTGTCAACCCCCTCCCCTCAAGTGCAGAGACCCATGACCCCAGGAAGTCCCTATGGGAGGCATTATTTCTTCCAAATCTTCCCCAGAGTATCCATCTGAGGATGTCCCATGAAAGAGATTGTGCAAGAGGAAGCACATAGACTCCCCTGAGTCTCTCACTTAAGATACCAACTTGGATGAGTCTGAAGGGTCCCCCTTTGAGGATGGCTCCTTTTCTGACATCCTTGAGATCCTTAAACAAAGGGATGGTTGGAAGTCCACCAACCCTTCAGAGGACGAGTCTGTATACATGGAGGCTTTTGAGTCTCCCCTCTTGGGTGTCTCCCCGTTACGACCAACTAACATCTGTGATATCCCATAAGGCTTGGACTTCTCCAGATACAATGGAACCTGTTTCGAGGAGGCCCAATAAGTTCATTACTGCTCCATAAGACAGAGTTCCTATCTAAAGGTGTCCCTGTAGATGCAATGGTGGTGGCAGTGGCCACTAAGGAGGAGCTGTCAGAAACCTCCTCTTCTGTCCTTTCTCTGAATAAGGACTCCCAGACTATGGACAGCTATGGAAAGCGTGTGTTTTCATCAGTGGCATGTACATTGAGATTGCTGAATTATCTGACCCACTTCACCAGACTTCAAGGAGATATCCCTAAAGAGGTTGTAGAGAATCTTCAGGGTTCTGTAGCTTCCAGGATTACTGAAAAGGTTTCCTCTCTGCTTTCAACCCTTAACTCAGTGGTCAACTCCTCCATGTGATTGGTTTCATATACTGCCAATGGAGTGAGTAGGGCTGCAGGTACAGGAGTTTCCTTAAGGAGGCATTCCTGGATGCGATTTATGCAACTTTGCAGAACCCTTCAAGTCTTCCTTCACTAACACCCCTTTTGATGGCTCATCTCTTTTCGGGCCCAAAGTGAGAGAGACCCTAACCAGGTGTGAGCAAAAAGGGAAAACCTTATCTGCCATAGGAGTACATTTTTTCACCCCCACTAGACCTTATCCCAAAGGTCAGAAAGGTGGAAAAATGTGGTTCTGTAAGTCCCAAAAAGGCTTTTCTGGCACATGTGGTGACACTTCCTCCAGGGGCAGAGAGGGAAATGAAAATGGAAGACACTGGCCTCATGGCAGAAGGATCTGCAGAACCTGGGTGAAAGAGATACTGTCTCTGGTATGCTCTTCCAGCGCTCCTGAAGGGAGGCCCACCTGTCCCTCTCTGGAGGCAGTCGGGGAATGCTTATCACCATACCCAAATGCCTGGCTAGAAATCACTCATGACAAATGGGTACAAACAATAATATCCAGAGGTTATCGCATAACCTTTTCCACCCCCCTCCCAAAAATCTATCCTGCCCAGATATTTCACCCACACAAATACACCACGCAACTTCAGAAATACATACGTTGCTGGAAAGAGAGTCATCCAAAACATCCCCCCAGACCAGATTGGATCCGGAAGTTACTCAAGGTTCTGTTTAGTTCTGAAAAAGACGGGACTGGAGACCCATTTTGGATCTCAGCAGATTGAACAGGTCTGTACAAAAATTAAAGTTCCAGATGGTGACACTGCAGTCTATATTCCCTTTTCTGGGAAAAGGTAATTGGATGTGCTCAATAGATCTCCAGGACGCGTACTACCACATAAAAATGGACAGATGATCCAGGAGACACTTGCGCTTTCGGCTGGGAGCCAGTCATCATCAGTTTTGGGGCCTGCCCTTTGGTCTCACTGCAGCCCCCAGAGTGTTCAAATGCATGGCAGTGGTTATGTCTCACTTGAGATATCTGAGATTCCGAGCGTTTCCTTACCTAGATGACTGGCTCCTAACTGCCAACACAAAGCATCTACTTCTACAAGCGAGGGATGAAACCATACTTTGCTCAAGACTAGGCATTACAATAAATTTCAAAAAGTCTGCCTTGTTGCCCTCGCAACATATTACCTTTATAGGTGCAGAACCAGATTCAAGAGAGATGGTGGCAAAACACGCGCCTGAGAGAATCCAATCCCTTCGTTGTCAGATTGAAGGTTTGATATTGAGATGAAAGGCATCTGTGAGACTCGTGTTACAGGTTCTGGAGACCATGTCAGTGGCGATTCTTCTAGTACCCCTAGCTCATCTGCACATGAGAGTCCTCCAATGGTTACTATTGGTCCAGTGGTCCATGCAGGGATATACCACTATCACACCAGATAATAACAGATTCATGCAAGCAGGATCTTCTCTGGTGGCTTCGTACAGACCAGTTAGTCTTGGGGTGACCCTTTGTGTTCCCACAACAGACTGCTGTTCTAACCACGGACACTTCCCAGATCAGGTGGGAGGGCATTATCTGGGAAAGACTGTCCAAGGTTTATGGCATGAGCATGAGAACCACTTGCATATTAGTGTCCTAGAGATGACAACGGTGCTCTATGCGTTGCATGCATTTCAGGACTCTCGTCCCATAGGAGCGATTGCGATTCAAACAGACGTGCCAGTAGTGTGGTATATAAACAAACAGGGGGGGGGGCCAAATCATATCCCCTATGTCGAGAGGCACAACTGGTGTAGCAATTGGCTGTATCTTCTCAACGTTTTCTGATAGCAATGCACATCCCAGGGAAATCCAATGTGATAGACAGATTAAGCAGATCAATTATTTTGCCTCACAAGTGGTCCCTGAAACAAGAAGTTGTGGAAGAGATCCTCCAAAAATGGGGCCAGCCTTGCTGCAACCTCTTTGCCACATCCATGAATGCCAAATGCAGCAGCTACTTTGCCCTCATTCCCCCTTCGGGGAAGTCACCGAGGGATGTACTCGTTCACGATTGGCCTCTGGGACTTCTGTATGCCTTCCCTCCTTTCTTCTTGATACCAAAGTACTTCAGAAAGCCAACACATTGGGAAGCACCATGATTCTCATTGCTCCATACTGGCCTCATCAGATTTGGTTCCTTTTCTCCATGCCCACATTCTGGAGGAACCTTGGATTCTGGACCCAGTTCCAGACCTTCTGACCCACTCCGCGGGGAGCGTTCCATCCATCAATCCAGACCCTAAAATTGACAGCTTGGCTGCTCCACTTCCAAACATAGCCAGGTGTTGTGATTTTCCCCAACGGTCAGACATATTTTGATTTCCTCACACAAGCCATCCATCAGGAAACTGTATTCTAGTAAATGGAAAAGATTTTCATATTGGGCAGATAGATACAGTATAGATCCCTTCACAGCTCCTGTGGCAGCTATTCTGGAGTTTTTCTAGGCTGCTTCATTAGGGTTCAGCTGGCAACCGTGTCTAATTTTCACATGGGAGAGATGGGGAAGTCTGTCATGTCCCACAAACTATGCAAAGCCTTTTTGAAGGAACCCTTTCTTCTTAGACCCCCCCCCCCCCCAATCAGACAACCTCCAGCTCCTTGGGACCTGAATTTTCTTCTAGCTTCCATGATTTTTCTACCTTTTGAACCTACGTCTTCCTGTGACATAAAGTTTCTGTTATGGAAAACTCTCTTCTTGGTAGCCATTACCTCTGCCAGAAGGGTCTCGGGGAAAATAACTTCAATCTGTTGAATTGCCTGTATTTTTTCCCAACTATAGTAACAAGACAGAGTATAATTTTACATCAGTTGGATGTCCATAGGCAGTTGCATTTTTATTTGGACAGAACGAAAAGCTTCAAGAAATCAGACCAGATTTTTGTTTCCTATTCTGAATTAAGAAAGGGGTTACTTGTTTCTAAAGTAACTGTCGAAATGGCTTACAGAGTGTATTTTTTTCTTACAGTAATAATGACAGACAGTTACCAGGAAAGATGAAGGGTCATTCCACAAGGGCTGTGGCAACGTCATGTGCCTTTCAAGCCAAACTTCCTATAGATGCCATTTGTGCATCCACCACCTGGGCCAAACCTCATACTTTTGTTACTCATTACAAAGTAGACATGGCTTCCCGGAACAGGTCGTCTTTTGGGTCCACTGTTCTGAAGTCCATTTTCGGGAGCCACCCTGGGATGAAGGTGCTAGGGACACTATCCCAACCAGCAAGAGTTAAGGTGAGATAGGACAACATAACATTGAGAAGTTATGTACTCACCATAATGTTCCATGTTTGTTGTCCATCTCGCCTCTGTATTCTTGCTTCCCACCCTCCTTCACTCCTGGAGGATATATATATATATATATATATATATAGAACTGGGTATTCTTCTATTTGCATCATAGCATAGGGGATAGCCGTGAGCCATAAAAACCCTCGAGCTTTTGTAGTAGGCTAAGTTGGAACCGATGCTCTGTTACAAACTCAGCCAGCAAGAATACAGGTGAGATGAACAACAAACATGGAACATTATGGTAAGTACTTAACTTCTCATTTCTAACTGTGGCTTTTAGCCACCAGGACCACCTTTACCATATTTACTTGGGCCTCTGACTGGTTAGGGCAAGAAAAACTGATATAATGGCGTTGGCTGCCTTCCTTTATAGCACTGACAACCTGATGTTAGGCAGCAGGAGACAGTAGCCGACGCAGAAAAACATTGACTCTGGTATTTGAGCTGGCCGAGGGCTACTACAGCAGGGATAACCCATAGGTGATGACTGCAACAGTGAATACACTCTAACATCTCCATTTATGGTAAGTGTACACAACTGTACTTTCTTGGGGCAGGGAATTGATTCCCAAATTGTCAGAGCCATCCCTTCCTCTAAGAGCTTCAGCGTTAGACAGTTAATTCTGGCACTGGTCTCTGAGCAGAGTCTAGTTTGTTTCCTCTGCTATCCTGTGCTGGTGAACAGATGACGACTTTTGGTTCCACCCACCCCAAAGCTGAAAACCCTGGGTCCTGATACTACTCTGTCCATATTTCCTCAGGACCAACTGTTCCTTTAAGCCCTGAGACATTCCACATCCAGGGCACCCAAAAGTTTCCAGAATCCTCTTCAGAACATCCCACCACTGAGACTCCTCAAAAACATTCATGTATGAGGATGCATATTGACTCCCTCCAGGGCTCCCCTCACTGAAGACACCAATTTTTATGAAGGGGAGGGATCCGCACTCTTTCCAAACGCCGTTGGAAAAGTCTGGAACTCTCTTCCCACCAGTATTCTTTCCTCTACCTCTCTACCCCATTTCAAGAAACAACTGTTTCACCACTATCAGAAGCACTGGCTCTGCCAATGCTCACCTCCTGACTGACATTTCCTAGTCTCTATTATCTACTTGAATTTGTCCATTGTCATCATTTTTTTTTTTTTTTTTTTTTATTTCCTTATATGCATTGGTAACAAATGAATTCTGCAATCTGATTGTTTGTTTGACTTTTTGACTTTTTCACTCTCTGTAATTTTATAACTTTGGAAATGTCTGTATTTGTATAATGATGGAGCTTTTCTCCCCGGGCCTCCGCTGAAAAAGGACTTTGTATCCAGTCGGATTTTTTCCCGGTTAACAAATGTAAAATAAATAAATAAATAAATAATTCATGTGGGATGATTCTTGTACTTTTGAGATAGAAAGGAAGTTGCTCTTCTGAAGCCCCCTCCCAAGAGAGGTCAGTGTTTTCTTCAGGCTTTTGGATGTGGCTTTGCCACTTCTTGGGTGGTCTCTTCTGCTGATGTGGTGGAGGACTTGATCTCTCAGTGGGCATAGAAACAACCAGAAGTGACTGAACCAATACGCAATCTTTTTTTTTTAAACATCTTTTTGCTCTGAATAACTGAAAAAAAGGCCTGGTGGTGGACACCTTGGTAGTAGTAGCAGCAGCAGCTACAAAAAAGAAGTTTGCAGAGTAGGGCTCATCCATCCATCCCCCTAACATAGTCTCTAGAGCTTTGAATAGATTTTGAGAAGCAAGTTTACTCTTCAGCTACCTTTGCATTAAAGTAGTTGGGTTATTTGGCACATATTGCAAGGTTTCCGAGAGATTTGACAAAGCACCTCTCCATATCTCTCTGGGTCCATGTCTGCAAAGGACAAGAAACCCATGGACTTGCAGATATCCACCCTTCAGTCCCTATCAAATTCCTGTATGTGCCTGATATCCGTCTCAACTGGTAGCACTTAGAGAGCCACAAGTACAGGCATTACCATAAGGAGACATGCTTGGATGCACTTGTGATGTTGTGGAGCCTTTCCAGACACCCTTTGTAAATGCTCTTTATGATGGTTCAACCTTTTTCAGATCCACGGTCACAGACATACACGCAGTCTCTAATTCAACAAAATGTGAAAACCTTTTCAGCCATAGGAATATGTTTTTCTACCCCCAGAGGACCTTCTCTAGAAACCAGAAAGGGGGCAAGTATTTGTGATTCCAGATGTCTCAAGGCTTCTCTCTGGACCAGTGGCGGCTGGTGACTTCAAATTAAAGGAGGGCTGCAGGAGACAGCTGAATGGGTGGGGCCAATGGGAAGGGGTGTGACCAACTAGAAAGGAGTGGAGCTATGCTCAAAACCACAACAACTGGAACTTTAATTAAATACGCTGGCCTGGGTGGGTGCCAAACCATCATTATGAGAGTCCAAGACAAAATGAAGTGTAGAAGAAAAAAATATTTCAATGCATTGGCTGCATGACAACTTACTTAATATCTGGATGGAAACACAAAGGTTGTGAGGCATGAAAAAAATAAATTGCTTTTTGAATACATTACTAGAATGCCAGTCAAAATCAAGTATAAAAAAAAAAAACAAAACAAGCAGCACTCTGCTCAAACCACTTCTCCTTGCACTGTAGTTCTAATTATAATTTATATTCAGCTTTATAAAATTACCAAGTAACATGCTGAAAGTAGCAATCTCTATGATACCCCCACTTGTAAAAATTTTTCTTATTCAAAAAAGACCTGCTGCCTGACGACTATCTACTTGTTTCATGCCAAACACATGATCAAAGTAAAAACTGAACAGCGAACAAGAAACAAGCTCAAGATAAATTGCTTAAAGGATTACTGCACAAGTCATGGACAACACATGATAGATCGGCATTTTGTTTAGTTTATGGGTAAAGCCTGTGAAGATAACTGCAACAACTCCAACAAATGTAATGAGCTTCTAAAAATACTGTAATCCTGTCCTTTATTACAAATACTGTCATATGCATTTCAATAGCTAAGGCTTATACATTGTGTAAATATTCTCTGCATGGCAACAATGAAAAGGCTTTCAGTGATGGTAATTCTTTAACAGTATGCTTATTAAAGCTTACTTACTTCCTCACAAGCTTACAATGATGGTCATTAAAGCATTGTTACTTTTGAATACTAAGATGCATAAATCAACAGTATAAAAATATGACAGAAAACCAGAACATTCTGCAAAATCAAGGACAGATGAAAAGCCACGGTTGTACTCGTGGTCTACCTTGGATGGGGGAATACTCTGCACACTTACACTCCATAACTGCTCCTTGCCTTGCTTGGACACATCCAGAGTCACTATAATGGGGAGTGGGGTGCAACAAGTAGGTCACAGTTTGAAATGTATCTGGCTGACTGTGATTGCTCTGACACTCATACCTCTCAACCTGAGCGCAGGCAATCTGGACAAAGCCATACATATAAGTGGGACACAGGCCCAAAAAAAAGACCATTTTTAAATATCGCTCTTATAAACTTAGAACGATAATAGAATAGTAGTAGGTCTTGCATTAGTATGAATTTTTGAAGGGTATGAAATCTGAAACTCAAATGTCTGCTGGCAATCATCAATCTTTAATGATTTGCTACTAATTTGTGAGAAACACAATTTTATGAAAAACAGACCAAATATGTCATGCAAAAATATAAAATTGCCACATGATACAGCTGGGAACCTGTCAAAGAAGGGACGCCTTTTTAAAATTAGTACTGTTAACTTGAGCAGCTAATAAAATAAGAGCATCTACATGCATTTCTGAAATAAAAGTAATCTATAACTTTGATCATTACAGTTATTTATAATTTTAAACCCTCCACGTTTTCTTCCAAAATTCCCATTTTGCAGAGGGATTATTAGGGGGAGAGCAACATTTTGAGCTGAAATTGGGAACAGTTGAGAGGTTTGGATATTCATAATTATATAAAGCGATTTATTTGCATGTACCTCTCAACCTCTTAATGCAGGAAATCTGGACAAGACCAAATATATTGGTGGAACATACAAACAGTACTAAATATTGCTCTTGTATAAACTTAAGACAGTTGATAGAATAACAGGTCTTGCTTTAGCATGCATTTTTCTGAAGGTTATGACGTCTGAAACTCAATGTGTTTGTCATTATTTATTACTTCATTCCAAAATGATTTGGCAGAAAACCACAAATTTTATGAGAAACAAACCAAAACTAAGAAGCAAAAATCTATTAATTCTGCAAAATGCTGGACAGTTGAGAGGTATAGTTCACCTGGGGCTGTCTGAGTTTGCTGCCCTTCTCCCCCCTCACAAAATCATGGTTGAATGGAGCGTCCCCCCTGCAGCCATTCCAATGTCTCATTCCTTTGGTTATTTTGCCCCATTTGCCATAAACACTGTAATGTGTATACTGCTTTACTTCAGCGATGATATGGATTTCATTTTACAGCATAAACCCTAATAGATATCTGCTAAACAAAGCAGTGCAGTCTCACAATGAAAATAGACTTGGCATTAAAACTTCTCTGCCCTTGAAACCCACATTCGCAGAAAATACATTTTTCCAGTGGCAGATAAAGATTCATTTTGGGCTGTTTTCAAATCACAGGCCTCTTGAACATGAAACATACACATGCTCTTTGGATACACCTTCCTGACTGTGTTAAATTATATTCCTTGCACAATACAGTACAGTTGTTAGAGGGCATTTTAAATGTATTGTTTTGAACATTTTTCCAGTAAACAATGAAACAAAATGCATGTACCAGTAATGCCCAATTCAGAACATTTCCATCATAAAAGTCTACTCAAACTTCTACAGTTTGCCAGTATCAGTAAATATGCACAATATCTGAAGAAGTAAAAGTCATCTAAATAATTCCACATTAAAGAAATCTGTTAACTAATGAAGAGGTTACTGCTAGCAAACAACTTTATATGTCATTGTTTCATCTACAAATAAAGTGCCTGTTGCTCTTGAGGAATAAATTGCCTATGTTGCATTAAAAAATGATAAGCTAGTAATATCGCAATAGGGAATGGATGGCAAACTGAACAGGTTCATAGTTACTAGGTATCTTCGCTAAAGAGGACTGCTGCATCCATCCCCTTTACAACGGAATACAGTATCAGCAATGCATCTACCTACTGTGGGAGTAGAACCCACAGCCTTCTGCATCAAAAGCAAGTACACTACTTGTGCTATTAACAATGTAAAAAGACTCAGCATAAGCAGCACTAAACTTTTGTTCCCCTGCAGCTCTCAGCTCCTTGTAAAATCTACTCGACACTCAGCTGTATCTCTGAACTTTGCAGCACAAGAAATCTGGAAAAAGCCAAAATTTTATTTGGGGGGGGGGGACAAAAGTCCAAAAACCAGGGACACATTTTTAAACATTGCTTGTATAATGTTGGAAAGTTGCTAGAATAAAATGCTGTGTTACTACCATATATTTCACTGCCAAGTATTGACAGTCAGAGCAACATACCACTATCCCAAATCATCTATTTTTATGAAAGAAAGGAAGACTGAAACTTAAATGGCTACCATTTAGTGAATTCAATTCTCACCATAGCTGTCAACATCTTAGCACAAAACACCTGAACAAAGCCAATAATGGGGGAATACAGCCCTCACACATATTCAGTGAGTTCAGTTATCACCATAGCTCTCAACCTTGGCACAGAAAACCTGGACAGTCCAAAAAATAAGGACAAATATCCACTGAGGACACCAGAGCAAACCCACACAAACACAGAGAGGACATGCAGACTCCACACAGAAGGCACCCCAGCCAACAACCTGTAGTTGTCAGGCAACAATGCTACCACTGGCTGTTTTAAGTAACAAAAATACAGAAACCACCGATTTTATGACGAACAGAACAAATATGAGGCAAAAATCTGCAAATGTTTTACAAATGGTGGTGGGTAGGGAATTCCGGCTCTTGTCACTTGGGCCCAAGGTACAGGGTTCAAGCCTTATTCTCTACCCACCACCATGTAGCAACTGGGCATTTCACACACACAGAGACACACTCGTAGAAACCCTACCTGTCTCTGTCCTCTGTAGCGATCCTGTACTCTGCAGCAGCCCAGCTAGGTCCTCCGTAGTGATCCTGCATCCCAATCACCTGTCTCTGTCCTCCATAATGGCCCGTGCATGCTGTTGGGTCCCCGTGAGATGTGAGGAGGCTGAAGCCTCCAGCCTGTGGGCGATGCAGTCCAGTGACCTTCTGGTCTCTGCGGTAGTCACCGCACAGACCTCTGGGCTGGAAGGGTGGAGCTTCCTGCCTTCCCTATCCAGACTGCCTAACACAGCAGTCTGAAGCTCAGGAATGAGCACGCATGCATGCATGGAGTTCTGGTCTGCCTAACACAGCAGTCAGGAACTAAGCATGCATGCGCAGAGTCCGGAAATTTTTTTAATTTTATTTTTTTATGTTCTACAGTAGGGGAAATTTTATTTTATTCATTTTACAGGTGGGAGGGCTGCAGTCCTATAGCATGAGCCGCCCCCCCCCCTGCTCAGGACACTTTTGGAGGTAGAGCCCCCCCACCATGGCAGAGGTGGGATTATAATGGTATAAGTCCTCCACAAGGCAGAGGAGGCCCTCAAAATCAAGTTTTTAGGGGTCCCTTCTCAAAGATGCCTTTTCAGTGCTCCTGAGCAGTTGCCCAAATGCTGTGGTTTGGAGTCAGTTGGCGGGCGCTTGTCTCTGCACCCAAAAGCCTGGGCATCCATCACAGGAGATGACTGTATGCAAACAATCATAAGCAAAGGCTATTCCATTCCCTTTATTTGCCTATATCCACCACAAAAGAAAATTCCCAATGCTCCACCCTCACAAAGAAAGGCAGCAGCTATAAAAATATAAAAGCTGCTAGACAAACAAATCATCCAGGAGGTCCTGACAGACCAGATAGTATTCGGAACTTACTCAAGCTTATTTTTAGTGCCAAAAATGAACAGGGACCTCAGGCCAATTTTAGACATTAGCCACCTCAATCAGTATGTCAAACACACAAAGTACTGGATGGTCATGGTACAGTCCACTTTCAAGATGTGATATGTACTACCACATTATGATGGACAGTCAAGGTTTCTTCGCTTCCAGCTGGGGGCCAGTCATTTCAGAGCCCTGCATTCTGGTCTTATCACAGCCCCCTCAGATGTTCACCAAGTGTATGGCTGTGGTCGCAGCGCATCTGAGACTGCAAGGGTTCACAATGTTCCCCTATCTGGTGACTGTCTTTTCACTGCTCCTACCAGGCCTTTTCTGGTATGGCCAAGGAACTGCTTGCTCCATCTTTGCTCACTGCTGGGCATAACAGTGAATTGTGGAAAATTGCATTTTTCTCCAGTACAGATAGGGGCTCGCTTAGATATCACCACACAGATAGCAAGGCTGCTGGTAAGCAGACTGTCCACCCTGTGCAACCAGGCCCTACAGCTTCTATCTTGTCAGATGCCACCAGCCAAATTAGCTCTTTGACTGTTGGGGTCAATGGCAGCTTCCATTACCTTTGATTCTCTAGGTGAGAAATTACATGAGTTCTTCAGCAGATGCTGGCAGTTAGTGGTCTATCAGATATCAACCCACAAATTTTTGGATTTGTTTGATAAACACTTGTAGGACTCTCACCAATCTCTTGAGGTTTCCCAGGGTTAACCTTTTGATGTTAAGTTGTCTATCTCGCCTTCATTCTTGCTGGATGGGTTCGGAGCCGACCTCGGCTCCGACTCGGCCACTCTAAAAGCTCGAGAGTTGGTTCCACCGGCTCGAGGCTGCCCCTATATCCCACAATGCTAGGCGTGAATTACCTCAGATCTCGTTTGCCGCTACAGCGGTCGAGGTGTTTTTCTACCGGCTCCAGGTTAGTTAAAGTTAGATTAGTTTAAATACTTTAAACTTACGCTAGCTTAGTTTATTTCTCTTTTACCCTTAGTGTAGTGGATATTATCCCTTCTACTTTTTTATCCAGCCCCTTTTTTTCTCAAGAACTAATAAGTTCTTTCCCTAGGCCTTCGGGCCCTTCCTTCCCTTCCTTAGGGTGTGTATGTGTTTGGTTAGGAATATTTAACTTACCTTTCAGAAGTTTTCTTCTATCAGTGTAATCTGTGTGTGTGTGTTTCTGTGTGTGATTACACTTCGGTTCCTTGAGTATGTCCAAGGATTCAAAGGTCTCAGGCTTCAAGAAGTGTGACTCGTGCTGTCAGAAAATGTCTCTGACAGACGGTCACACTTCTTGTGTGTATTGCCTGGGACCTTTACACCTGCAGGACTCTTGTGCTGTATGCCATGGGGCTTCAGCCCTAGAGTCCTGCAGGAAAGAAGAAACAAACTCATATTAAGGGGTTTGCTTAAGCCTGCAGGTTCCCTTTCTGTTACATCGGGGAAACCTTCTAAGGCTTCCAAGACCTCGGCTCCAGCTTCAGACTCGAGGCCTAAGGCTTCGAAGCCTACTGCTTCATCGGCTCCGGCCGGAGCCGATGAGTCTTTGACTACAGTATCTGTGGTTCCCTCGGCTCCGGCCGGAGCCGAGGCATTAGAGATTCCTGGGTCGGCTCCGTTCAGACCATCGGAGCCGACATCTAGAAAGAGATCGAGGTCACCGTCCCTTGGCTCCATTCATTCGGCTCCAGCGTCTCCCTTGCTGTCTGAACGGAGCCACAGATCTCACTCCTCCAGGTCATCGAGGCTCTCAGATCACGACCTCCAGAGGGTAGTGAGTCGACTTTTAAAGTCCGAGGCACTGGCCCAAATGCTCCAGAGCCCGACTCATCAGTCGATGCCTCAACTTATTCCTATAAATATTCCTCCTCCGACTCCTTTGAGCTCGGAGCCGGGGCGTCTCGGGACCGAGACTGTGGTAGCGTCGGAGCCGATACAATTGTCTTCGGCTCCGTCGTCGGCTCCGATTTTCTTCTTTTGAAGAATCTTGGTGCCGGGCTTCCCTCGTCGGCTCCGAGGGGGTGAGTGGCATCGGACCCTTGTCTGACCCCCCTCTCTGTGCTTCGGTGCTGGTGAGTTCGGCTCCGACATCGGCCTCGGAGCCATCTCTGTCGGTGCCGAGGGAGGTTCTCAGCTTCTCGGAGCGGGGACCTCTGGCTCTGCCAGACAGGGGTGCGTTCGAGGTCATGCGGAGTGTGTTGGAACCTTGTTCAACTCCACAGTCGGCTCCGTCCGCCCCTCCCACTTCGGTGCCTTTGGTTATGTCGACTCATTCCCTCATCCCAGACCGCAGAGAGCCAGCTCCTCAAGAATCCCCTGTGGGGATCTCATCCTCTTCCGAGGCCTCCCCTGAATTGGCAGGGGAGCCCCCTAGGAAGAGAAAGTGTAAGAGGAAGCACATAGACTCACCTGAGTCTGTCACCTCTGACACAGATTTAGAGGATTCCGAGGGTTCCCCGTTCCCTCTGAAGATGTCTCCTTCGCAGACATTCTAGAGATCCTGAAACAGAGGGGAAATTGGCCAGCCCTTAACCCTTCGGAGGATGAATCTGTGTATCTTGAGGCGTTTGGCTCTCGCCCTTCCACCTCCTGGGTGTCCCCCCCCCCTTTGATCCCCTCATGCAGGTGGTGGCAAAGAAGGCCTGGACGGCTCCTGATTCAGTGGACCCTACCCCCAGGAGACCTTCGAAATTTATAACAGCACCAACTGACAAACAATTTCTCACAAAAGGTGTTTCTGTGGATGCTATGGTGGTAGCTGTTGCCACCAAGAAGGAACTAGCTGATCCTTCAGTGCCTGTCCATCCCCCTAACAAAGAATCTAGGTCTATGGACAGGTATGGGAAGCGGATGTTCTCATCAGTGACCTTTGCAATGCGTTCGCTGAACTACCTATGCCATTTCACCCGTCTCCAGAGAGACTTGATCAAGGAATCGAGTGAGATGTTGAAGGATACTACAGCTGCAGATTTTCAGGACAAAATGAACACCCAGCTGACTACCCTTAATTCGATAGCTAACTCCTCCATGCACCTCCTTTCATATGCGGCTGATGGAGCGAGTAGAGCCGCAGGGACAGGTGTTGCCTTACGCCGGCATGCCTGGATGCGACTATGCAATTTTGTGGACCCCTTTAAAACATCTTTCACTAACTCCCCGTTCGATGGATCATCTCTCTTTGGTCCTCAAGTGAAAGAAACCTTGACTAGGTGCGAGACGGATGGCAAAACTCTATCTGCCGTCTGAGTCCGTTTTTCTACTCCTTCTAGACCTTACTCCAAAGGCCAGAAAAGTGGGAAAATGTGGTTCTGCAAACAATCGCAAGGGAATTTGCCTGACGCACAGAGTCGGTTCCCCTCCAGAGGCAGAGGAGGGAACAATAATGGTAGACGTCGCCCTAGAGGCAGAGGGGGCCCGCAGAACCAGGGCAATTGAGAAACCTTTTCCGATAAGCCCTTTCAGCATCCCTGAGGTGTTGCCCGACTGTCCACCTTCGGAGGCAGTCGGGGGAAGATTGTCACTGTACCCAGAAGCCTGGATATCCCTGACTCAAGACAAGTGGGTACAGTCCATCATTTCCGAAGGCTATTCCATTCCCTTCGTTCGCATCCCAAACCAATCAAAAAAATCCCTTCCAGATGTTCCACCCGCTCAAAGGGATCTTGCAGCTTTGGAAATTTCAAAGCTGCTTGCCAAAAGAGCAATTCAACCAGTTCCAGCAGACCAACTAGGATCCGGAATCTACTCCAGGTTCTTTTTAGTTCCAAAGAAAACAGGGGACTGGAGACCAATTTTTGATCTCAGTATCTTGAACAAGTCAGTCAAGAAAACAAGATTTCGGATGGTCACGCTGCAGTCCATCCTCCCCCTATTGGGAAAGAGAAACTGGATGTGCTCTGTAGACCTTCAGGATGCGTACTATCACATAAAAATGAACAGACGCTCCAGAAGATTCCTCCGCTTCAGGCTGGGAACCAGTCATTTTCAATTCAGGGCCCTGCCCTTTGGTCTCACCACTGCCCCGGTGTTTACCAAATGCATGGCAGTGGTAGCTTCTCACCTGAGACGTCAAGGATTCCAGGTGTTTCCATATTTGGACGACTGGCTCCTCACAGCTCCCACCAAGCATCTTCTTCTAATGGCCAGGGACTACACCTTTCGCATTTGTCAAAAGTTAGGCATTTCAATAAATTGCGAAAAGTCTGTTTTGTCGCCTTGTCGTACTATTACCTTCATAGGCAAATCTAGACACAGTCAACATGTCTGCGAGACTAACACATCAGAGAATAGCAGACATACACAAACTGGTCTCGCCCCTCTTCAGCAGCAACAGAATCAAAGCCAGGTTAGTTCTGAAAGTGTTGGGGATTATGGCGGCTGCCATACCTCTGCTTCCATTAGCCAGATTCCACATGAGAATCCTTCAATGGATGCTCTTCACGCAATGGTCATACCAGCAACTTCCGATGTCCCACACCATTATGATCACGCAAACATGTAGAAATCATCTTCTGTGGTGGATGTCTTCCCCTCAGCTCTTATTGGGAAGACCCTTTGTTCCTTCCCCTCCGGTTGCTACTCTGACAATGGACGCCTCCTGATCGGGTGGGGGCATTATCAGGGCAGAACTGTCCAGGGCACATGGCAACCAGACGAATGCCACTTGCACATAAATGTTCTAGAGATGAGAGCAGTGCTTTTAGCGTTGCAAGCCCTTCAAGACTCTCTTCCCTTGGGAACGATAGCAATCCAGACGGACAATATGTCCGTAGTGTGGTATATCAACAAACAAGGCGGAACCAGGTCCTACCCCTGTGTCGAGAAGCACTCAGACTGTGGCAATGGGCGATTTCTTCTCAGCGGTTTCTGATAGCAACGCACATCCCCGCATAGTCCAATCAAATAGAAGACAAGTTGAGCAGAGCTATCCTCATGCCTCACGAGTGGTCTCTGAAAGACTCTGTTGTGAGAGAAATTTTTCTCAAGTGGGGTCAGCCTTGCTGCGACCGTTTTGCTACTCCCCAAAACAGCAAGTGCAGAGATTATTTCACCCTATTCCCTTTACCAGGCCAGCCCAGCAGAGACGCTCTAGTCCAAGTTTGGCCCCGGGGACTTCTGTATGCATTTCCTCCCTTCCCACTAATCTCTCAAGTGATACAGAAAGCTATCGCTTAGAAGGCCTCGTTGATCCTCATTGCTCCTTACTGGCCTCGACAGGTTTGGTTCCCCTTTCTACATCATTTTCTGTTGGAGCGACCTTGGCATCTGGACCTAGTTCCAGATCTTTTGATCCATCAGTCGGGTCAGTTTCATCGCTCCCTTCCCTCTCTGAACCTCACTGCTTGGTTCCTCCAATTCCAACATTAGCCAGGCTTCCTCAAATATCTCACTCTGTTCGAGATATTTTGATAGTTTCCCATAAATCTTACTCAAATAAATCTTTCTAGTGGAAGTGGAAACGTTTCGCCTATTGGGCTCAAGGAAGGGACATAGATCCTTTCACTGCTTCCATCCAAATGGTCCTTGATTTTCTAGCTGAACTCTTCCATGCAGGTTCATCTCCTTCTACTCTTAAAGTTCAACTGGCAGCTATTTCTAACTTTCATGTGGGCATTTCAGAGTCTGCCATAATGTCCCACAAGCTTTGCAAAGCCTTTTTGAAAGGAGTTTTTCTACTCAGACCTCCTATAAGAAATCCTCCTCCTCCTTGGGACCTAAATTTAGTTCTTTGATTCTTCCCCCTTTCGAACCTGCAGCCTCCTGTTCTTTAAAATTGCTATCATGGAAGACTCTCTTTCTGGTAGCTATTACTTCAGCTAGAAGAGTTTCAGAACTTCATGCACTCAGCTGTCGACCTCCTTATCTGTTGTTCCATAAGGACAGGGTATCTTTACGAACCAACCTGTCCTTTTTACCTAAGATAGCCTCGGCGTCTAACCTAAATCAAAGCATTGACCTCCCTGTGTATTTTCCAGAATATTCTAATAGGTCTGAACAAAAATTGCATTGGCTAGATGTTCATCGTCAGTTAAGGTACTATTTGGATAAAACCAAACAATTCAGAAAATCTGACCAGCTGTTTGTCTCCTATGCAGAAGGCAGAAAGGGGCTTTCAGTTTCAAAGGTATCATTATCTAGATGGCTAACATCTCTGATTTCCCTTGTTTATGAAATTAGACACCAAAAGCTGCCTAACAAACCTAAAGCCCATTCCACCAGAGCTTTGGCTACTTCTATAGCCTTCCAAGACAGACTGCCTATTGACACCATTTGTGCAGCGGCTACTTGGGCTACTCCTCACACTTTCATTTCTCATTATAAGTTGGATTTAGCTTCTAGGCATAGAGCTAACTTTGGTTCCACTGTTCTCAAGAGTCTGTTCCGTTAGGCCACCTGGGACAAGGTGCTAGGGACGCGGTCCCATCCAGCAAGAATGAAGGCGAGATAGACAACTTAACATTTAGAAGTTATGTTCTTACCATAACGTTCCATGTTAGTTGTCTTCTTCTCGCCTTCTTTCTTGCGTCCCACCCTCCTTCCCCCTGGCCTGGACAGATCTAGAGGAGTTTGATTGTGACCTCTCTTTCTACCACCTCTTTGCGATAGATATATGCTCTGCTGTGCATATTTCCTAGAGTCAGGCTTAGGTCACCCTTTCTCTTCCCCTTGTTTTTAGAGGTGGAAATTTTCCAGTATTCCTGGTTGTATTTTTAGCTGGGCCTAGCTCACAAACGAGATCTGAGGTAATTCACGCCTTGCATTGTGGGATATAGGGGCAGCCTCGAGCCGGTGGAACCAAATCTCGAGCTTTTAGAGTGGCCGAGTCGGAGCCGAGGTCGGCTCCGAACCCATCCAGCAAGAAAGAAGGCGAGAAGAAGACAACTAACATGGAACGTTATGGTAAGAACATAACTTCTAATTTCTCCCCCTCCCAAAGCCACAGTAACCATGGATGCCTTCCTTCTAGGGGGGTGGGGGCATTACATGGGGAGGATGGTCCAAGGCACACAGTCCCCATCTGAGATCACGCTTCACATCAATATCTTAGAGATGATGGCAGTCCTCCTAGCATTGCAGGAGGTCCTTCCTCTAGGGATAATTTCTGTCTAGATGGACAACATGTCGGTAGTCTGGTAAATCAATAAACAAAAGGAACACATTCCTATGCTCTGTGTTGAGAAACCATGAGAGTGTGGCAGTAAGCAATGTTTTCCAACTGCTTTATAACAGCAGCACACATAATGGGGAAGTCCAACCATTTAACAAACAGGTTGAGAAGATCAGTTCTGCTACCTCATGAGTAGTCTCTCAATTTAACAGTGGTGGAGCAAATTTTTTCAGTGGGGTCAACCATGCTGTGATCTTTTTGCCTCTCCCATCAACTCCAAATGCAGCACATTCTTTGCCCTGATCCCTCCATAGGGGGAGGAGTCACTAAGAAATGCTGTAACACACGCCTGGCCTCCTGGTCTCTTATTTGCCTTTCCTCCTACCCTGCTGATTCCAAAATTTTTGCAGAAAGCAAATTTCAGAGATGCTGATTCTCTAAATAAAGATTTAAGGCCACCAGATGACTTTTAAGGGTTTTGGGGACAAAATATGGGCAAATGTCATAGGACTTGTAATTGTGATTATCCCCTAGACAAAATAAGCACTGCTCGTATGTGTCCTTGTGTGAAATTTGTCTTCCACAAGCACACTTTCCCTTTCTAGATGACATGTACATCTGAAAAAGGCAAAGAAACAAAAAATCCCACAAGGGTACTTATCTCAGTGC
Source organism: Protopterus annectens (assembly GCF_019279795.1). NCBI lineage: Eukaryota > Metazoa > Chordata > Ceratodontiformes > Protopteridae > Protopterus > Protopterus annectens. Next base: position 1,277,034,231 of record NC_056731.1, on the reverse strand, counting down.
AGACCACCAGAAAACTATAATCAAAAACGGGTGGCCAAAGTCGAACAAACGCCGGATTTCTGAGACTGGTGATCAGACTTCTGAAACACACTGCGGCAGAAAGGTTCTGAGTTTGGTATGTGCAGACATCACAGATGTAGCCTATGTCAGTTTATGGCCCCTGCATGCAATGTCATATGTACCCCTGTTTCTATGACTTTGGTATACTGGCTGGATGTCCGGTGCTGCAGGCACCAACTCCCTAAGGTTATGAATACTGCAACATGGAAGAGAGGGACATCTATGGTTATGCTAAGTTTTACATATCTATTCTTTACTTGACCAATCCAGTCAAAACCTTTTGCCATTTGTATCTTCACTGTCTCTCCTCCTTTCAATGGATGAAGGAATCTGCTCAATTTATCATAGCTGGACTTCTGGGAAGAACGCTTTTTGAATAGTTGAGCTGTGATTGTTCTGTTGTTCTTAGCTTTAGGCCTCAACAAACTGGAACTGATAAGACAATATTCTGGTTTGCCTAGATAGAAGTCTCTGACCAGGCAAGCCAAGTGTATCATCACGGGGTATGTTTCTAAGTGAGTAAATTCAAAAAAGTATTATCACACTTTGACTTCTCTAGTAATTGGTTTGCACTCTGTACTGCACATTTAGCTAGTCAATTTGACTGTGGGTATTCTAGACTACTAGTAACATGTATGAAGTCCCATTCTTTTGCACATTTTTGAAACAACTGACTGGGAAATTGGGTACCATTGTCAGACATAAGTTTGTGTGGACTACCATGGACTGAGAAATGACATTTCAGCTTGGTGATTACAGCAATGGATGTTGGGTTAGGTAGTAAATCTATCTCAAACCAGTTCGAATAAGAGTCTACCAACACTATGTAATGCTGATTGTTCCACTCAAATACATCGGTGGCTACTGTTGACCAAGGTAGTTCAGGAACTTGACTTGGCAGAAGTGGTTCTGTTTGCAAATACAGTTTAGTACTATTGCATACTGAAGAAGAAGAATGTACTTTATCAATATCTTCTGCTACAGAAGGCCAGAATACCAGTCCTGTCGCTCTTCTTTTGGTAGATTCAGACCCTGGGTGACCACAATGCAAAATCTGGATGTATTCACATTGTAAAGAAGCAGGAACAACAATTTTAGGAATGTACACTAGATTGCTTTGCTGGCCATCCAACATTAATGTAGTGGTTGAGCTTTTGCAAAACTGGATCAGTCTTTGTATGATCTCTCAGCTCATCAAGTCTCATGGTAGAAAAATTATGCACTTCCATGACACCCAAGTCAAAATTCTCTGCATTAAGCTGTCCCATTGTATTTCTGGGTGAGCTGGATAAGGTATCAGCCAGATAAAGAAATTTGCCTTTTGTATAGACCAGTTTGAATTTCTACTTTTGCAAGCTGAGCATCATTCTTTGTAATCTCGTTGGAGCTGAATGCATAGGCTCCTTTAAAATAGTGACTAGAGGTTGGTGATCAGTTTCAATCTGAATAGCTCAACCATAAATATAATCGTGAAACTTTGAACTTGCAAATACTATTGCCATTGCCAAACGTTCTTTCTCAATTTGAGCATATTGCATTTCAGTTTGGGTAAGAGTTTTAGATGCATAGGCTACTGTTCTGCTCTTTTGAAGAATAACTGTGCCAAGACCAAATTTTGAAGCATCACAGGAAAGAGTGACATAGTATCTTGATGTAGGTAGGGTGGGAATTTTCTGCTTAATGTCTTCAAATGCTGTCTGGTGCTGTTCCAACCAAGACCATGTAACACTTTTGCACGTTAGTTCTCTCAAAGTCACTGTCAACTCATTGAAGTCTGGTATAAACTTGTCTAAATAGTTGACCATAACTAGAAAACATTATGGAGCGTGAAGTAAGTCAGTACTAGTAAATAAATGGCCTACATATGTAACTTCTGGTAGACTGAATTTGCACTTCAGAGGATTGAGCTTCAAGTTCACTTCACGTGCTCTGTCTAGAACTTTCTTAAGGTTTATGTCATGCTCTACTTCACCATTGCCTCCAACCAATAAGTAATCTACTATTATGGCACAAGGATAACACAAAAAAAATTTGCTCCATTGCATGCTGAAAGATTTCACTTGCAGAATTTTATTCCAGATAGCATCCTGAGGAATCTATATCTTCGAAATGGGGTACTGAGTCAGTAGTGAAGATTTGCGATCAAGCATCACTTGCCAAAATGAACTTTTTGCATCCAAGACCGAAAAAACAGTGGCATTCAGTATTAGGGGTACAACTTCCTCGACTTTACACATAGGATAATGTGGTCTCTTTAATGGTTTGCTCAAATCTCTTGGGTCAGTGCATATTCTGATTTTGTCTAAGCCTTTTTTGTGGGCCGCTACCATGGACAACACCCATTCAATTGGTTCTGTAACTGGACAAATTACACCTTGCTGTACCAAATAGCTTTAGTAAAATTGGAACAGAGAGATTTGCTTATATGATGATCTTCTTTGGTAAAGGAAAGCAGATTAATTCTCAAACTATCTCCGAGACCCAACAATGACGGCACAGGTCTTTGGACTACATAGTAAGAAAAGTAAGCTGTAGCAGTTCCTAGCCAAGTAACATGAAAGTAATACTGAGCGTTCAGTTTTAATTTCTTCACCTCCATAAGTAACAAGTTTCGCACAACTGAGCCACATTAAGTTACTCACCAGCTCTCAGTTTAGCAAATGCGTCTGCTGACATAACATTGCACTTTCAACCAGTGTCTACTTTGAGCTTGGTGAATTTACCATTGATCTGGACAGTACAAAACAATTTGTTCTTTGCCAACAAATCTCAACCTTTACACCAATTACTGATACACTATCTATGTAGAAAGTGGGGTTGCAGCTCTCTGTATGATCAACTTGCTTTAAGTGACCCTTCTTTATAACTGTGTGAGGTTTACTTGATAAGTTTTGAAAATGGTTCAATTTTTTACACTTGTGGCATTGCTGCCCAAATGTTAAACATTTTCCTCTTTTTAGATTCATGATTGGCACCACAATTGCAACATTTGACAATAAAGCTTGATTTTGGGTTTCGCTGACTCACCCTTGTACTGCACTGAGCATATCCTTCTCACTGAAGTAGTCTTAGAACTTGCGGGAAAACTACAGGTTTTACCTGCCACACCCGCAGGGGTTACGGCTGCCATGTGCTTAGGCCTGCTAGCCACGTGTTGCATGCTATCTACATTTGCTCTGGAGCCTGTTGAAGCCATGCTCTTATCACCTGCAAGCATACTTGTGTGCCTTTCTATAACTTCTTGGATTAGACAAATCTCATTATCTTTGCTCGGCATTAAATCACAGTCATGAAGCAACATCTTTCTCACTGCAGCACTATTAGTACCACACACAAGCCTGTCCTTTATTAACTCATCTTTTAAGTCACAAATCTGCACATTTTAGCTTGGTTTCTCAGGCCAGTAATATAAGCTGCAAAAGTTTCTTCTGGCTTTTGATGTCTTGTGTAAAACAAATGCCTGTCTAATGTAACATTTTTCTGGAGGTTGCACATTCCGTGAATTTGCATTTCAAACACTGGGTCCTCCCTTGATTCAGACTGCACAACAATATGATGTTTTTTTCTTTCTTCTTCATGTACTGCTGGTACATACACAAATTAATGCTCTCTTTCAATGGCCTCTGACCCAGCTAGGTTTAGCAAAATGAATGCCCTGGTGTGTGCATCTTTGTCAGAATAAGCAGCTTGTATAAAAATACTGTATTCTTTCTCAGATATTCTCCAGTGGTCTGCAATATTCTGATCAAATACAAGTGGAACTGGCTGCGAAATGCCTCTGCCATATAACCCATACCAGTGAAGGCTTTTGCAGGTATGCACACAAATATACATATGCCAGAAATTTATGCCAGTACTTGTAACTATGCCCAATAGACAAACCTCTGAATAACTGAACTTTGCAAAATAAGTTTCCCAGGCACAAGAATACACTTTAAATTACTGTACTGTAAGAAATCACCTCTTATCAGTGTAAGAAACATTTCAAAATAACTGCATCGTGCAAATAAACTGGGCAGAAAAATCTCAGAATAAAAAAACATTCTGAAGTAACTGCACTTTACAAATAAACAGTACACAGGACACTGAAACTTTCCCAAAATGTCTGCACTTTACTAAATAACTGTACAGTGCAAGAAACTCTCTATGAATAGACACACCCAGCACAAGAAACTTTTTGAAATATCTGTATTTTGATTGCACTGTATGAAATAGTTGCACTTTGCACACAAATAAACAATTCGGAATAAATGCACAGTAATAAGCACACACTAAGCATTTTTACACATTTTGAGATGCTTCGAATGACTCTAGTTATGCCCCGAATAGGTTCAATCAGTATGAAACAGTAGTTTATGCCAAAACACAGTAACTTGCCAAAAAGCATGCAGTCGACTTACTTTATTTATGCTTAATGTACTCTTTTTGCCCTTTATTATATTTGTTTTGCTAGTTTAATCTCTTTTCATGCTCATTATACTTTTCTTGTTTGTTTTACTGTAAACATGCTTGTTTTATACAATCCTGAGGCAATTCCAAACCCCTTATATGTGCTTTTCTGATAATAAGTTCATCAAATCTTAATTTCAAACATTTTGTTTAATTAGTAAACTTTTTGTGCCTCTTGCTTGCTTAATAAAACATTCTGTGCCTTTGTAATGCTCCATTTTATCTTTTTAATAAACTAAATCGTTCATGCAAGTATTCATTAGCATTAGTTCTTTTCTAGGCCTTTTTTGTACTCTATTCACTTAGTTTACCTTCACTGTTAAACTCTGCACCTTGTAGGTCTGAAAAGCAGTGTCTGGAATCCTAGTTCTGACACCACGTCGCTCACTGGTCAGGATAAAATGGGTTAACATCTGTGGGTTCTGTTCAAGCAGCTTTATTGTGTACAAACACATTAGGACTGGGGCTTAACTTTAATTTTGATAAACTTCTAAACAAACTAGCTATCACACTCATACATGCTCACTGACTGGCTGCACTCTCAAAATGGCAATGAAGCTAGCACATGCTTGCTATTTATATGCACGTGCTATCCTTGGAAATGCTTTTTAAAGGTACAACACACACACACTATTGCCCTTTCACTTCTTCCCCTCCTTGTTTGTCACCTTGCTAACTGAACCCCAGTTACCAAGGTCACAGCCAAGTCTCCATCCCTTTGCACCTTGCAGCCATCCACAGAGCTTGATTTTTTTTATTTTATTTTATTTATGGCAGCAGTTATCTGTAGTTTATATAGGATATGGATGCTGTTTCTCTCTATGTATAAGGGATGATCTGATGTCTGTGCTCATTTTATCCTCGACATATGGGTTCGGTTCCGAGCATTGGAACTGACTTGGTTTTTACTAAAGCTTGCACTGGCCAAAAACTCTCAAGCGTTATCCTTGCCCATAAATGCTCTTCTCCCAATTACCTTGGATCTCCTTTGCCCCTTTCCCTGACTGACATGTTCACCATTGCTCTCAAGCTAAGTAAAATTTATAATATAGTTTTTTTCTGTTTCACTCTCTTAATATCTCTCTTTGTAGTCGCATCTTCTAAAACCTACTTTATTTCTGTATTGTCTGAAATTTTCCTTTCCCTTCCTTTTCCTTTTTACACATTGATGTAATCTTTTTTATCATCTCTGATAGATTAGTTGTCTTGTCTGAACTTTTCCTCTCCCTTCCTTTCCTTATTTAATGTTAGTGTAATCTCTATCATCATTGAGAGTTTTCTCCTGCTCTTCAATAGAAGGGGTTTTTGTTTACTGTTTAATAGTATGCGAATGTGTGTAAGTGTCCTAGTTAACTGTTTTTCCTCTTTTTTTCACTATTGCTGACAACTTCTATTTTGTTTGTGTCAATGCTGGATAAATCAAAGGTTCCATCTGGTTTCAAACCATGCCAGAAATGTGGACACAAGATACCGATATCTGATAATCACCAGCTATGTGTCAATTGCCTAGGCCATGCCCATCTGCAAGAAGGCTGTTCCATTTGTCATGCTTTCAGTTACAGGGCACTGGTGGAAAGAAGAAAACAAACTAATCTTGAAAGGTATGATAACCTCAGCCTTCAGCAAAGATGTATTTGGACCAGACAAAACAAGGAGCAAGACTGAGGTGGCTTCCCCTTCTTCGTCATCCTCAAAAATTTTATTTAAGTCTAAGAAGAGGAGTCTGTTGGTGCCTTCTACACCATCAGCAGGCCCTATGAAAAAGTCAAGATCTTCAGTTACATCAGTGTGTCTTTGGAACTGATTGCCTCCACACCTAAATCTTTGACCCTGAAGGGTCTTGTGGAACCGAGTGTATTGAGACATAAATTACCAATGCAGATGCCTACCTCAATGCCAACTTGGGCACCAAGTATTGTAACTCTTCCAAGAACTTTGAATTCTCTCTTAATTGATCCCTTTTCCAGGAGACTACCTTCCCCCTTTTTGGAGAGACCAAAATCACCATCTACCATGTCTGTGTGTTCCACCAAAAGTTAAACCAAAGATGACATGGAGAGGCTCGTGAATAAAATATTCTGGGCAAGAGGATTGTCCGGTACTTCCTTGAATCCAGCCCCACTGGATGTTGGAGCTGTATCTTCCTTCACCCCTCCAGGTTTCCACCTCTGACTTCATCTGAAACTTTAGAATCTTCAGCTTTGAGTCTCCAGGTGTCGACTGTATTGGATCCAGAATTATCCAGGTTCTAACTGCATCATCTCTGTAATTATCCATATCTTTGAAACTGGTTTTTGCTCTAGGGTCTATGGTTCATTCAGATCCCGAGTCTCTCGGGGCTGAGTCTGTCATTCCAGCTCGAGGGGGAAGGAGTCGACTCCAATTTTTTTTTGTCTTCTCTGCACATTGGGGCATCTGCACAGATCAACTCTGCCCCAGCTTCTGTCTTGGGGGCTCTCTCTCTTTGGAGTGGGGAGTGACTACTGTTCCGATGCAGTGTCTCAGCTACAGGCTCCCTTCCCTCTTCAGGGGGGGCAGCTTTTGAGACAATGGAGAGAGCTCTGACCTCTGTAGTCAGACAGTCAACTCTTTCTACCTTGGAGCAAGTATCTCTTTCTTCCTCACTCTCTTCCTCAGAGCAAGTATCTTTTTCTTCCTCACTGTCTATCTCGGAGCAAGTATCTCTTTCTTCCTCACTCCCGGATGTTCAACCAGCACTTCCACTGGGTCAGTAGATGCTGAAACCTCAGGAATCTCCAATGAAACTCCCCAGATCATTCCACTGGGGAAGTCACTAAAAAGAGAAAATGTAAGAGGAAACACTTAGATTCCTCGGAGGAATCTATCACCAAAGACACCGATTTTGGTGAAGGAGAAGTATCCACAAGGTCACCCCTGATGAAGTCTCCTTGGAGATATCCTGGAAATACTGTAGCAGAAGGGTGGCTGGAAGTCTCAGAATCCTTCTTCCAAGGGGTCTGTGTACCTACAGGTGTTCGGCACCCGACCATTGGCCTCTTGGTTGACTCCACCTGCTGATGAGCTCATCCAGTTGATCTCTCAACAGGTGTGGATGGTCCCTGACACCATAAAACCTATTCCCAGGAGACCTGATAAAATCCTATCTGCTCCCGAAGATGAACAGCTCTGGCAAAAGGGTTAGCTGTGAATAACATGGTCATGGTGGCAGCCCCAAAGAAGGAACTGTCTGTTAATAGTTTCTGTACCTATTCACCCAGTAGAGAGTCTCTGGAGATGGCTAGATTTGGGAAGCACTGACCTTCTTCTTAAGGTCTTTAATTTTTTTGGCACACTTCATCAGACACCAAAGGGATCTGATCAAGACGTTTTCAGATACCCTGGTAGGATCTGTATCCGAGGACATCCAAGATAAGGTTGCTTCCCAGTTGGCTACCCTGGAGTCTGTGTCTAACTCCTCCATGAGGATCATTGCTCAGGCAGCAGAAGGGACAACCAGAGCAGCAGGTTCCAGCATTACCATTAGGAGACACGCCTGGATGACCTTGTGGATCCAGTTGTCTTCATTTGTCAATGCACCCTTTGACGGATCATCCCTTTTTGGCCCAAAAGTCAAAGAAACTCTATGCAGGTGTGAAAAGGATAGAAAGACCATTTCTGCCATGGATATACATTTTTTTTCAATCCCAAACAATCTTTCTTAAGGAACCAGAAAAGCAGTGGAAAGATATGGTTCAAAAATTCCCAAGGGCCTTTTCAGGACACACATGAAGGTAGTTCCCCTAGGGGCAGAGGGGGGAACCTCAATGGAAGACACTACCCACCAGGCAGAGGTAGCCCACAGAACCAGGGTTTTGGTATCCTTTCCCAGGAAAACTCTACCAGCGTTCCTGAACAGAGGTCTGATCGTCTTCCTCTGGAGGCAGTTGAGGGGTGCTTATCCCTGCACCAAAATGCCTAGCTACAAACAACTTCTGATACTCGGGTGCAGAAGATTATTTCCAGAGGCTATTCAATTCCCTTTTCCCATCCTCCTCCCATATGCAAGAGAATCCCCAATGTTCCACCCAGTCAGAGGGAACAAGCAGTTCTAGAGATTCAAACACTGCTAGAAAAAGAGTGATAGAATCTGGAACTTTTTTTTTAGTGCCAAAAAAGACAGAGGCTTGGAGACCAATTTTGGATCTGAGTGTACTGAACAAGTCAGTTTGTGAAACCAAATTCTGGATGGTCATGGTGCAGTCCATACTTCCATTTCTGGAAAAGGACAACTGGATGTGCTCAGTAGATCTTCAGGATGCGTATTATCATATAAAAATGGATAAATTATCCAGAAGGTTTCTCCATTTCTGGCTGGGAGCCAATCACTACCAATTCAGAGCTGTGCCATTTGGCCTCACCACAGCCCCCAGGGTGTTCTCCAAATGTATGGCAGTAGTAGCAGCTCACTTGAGACTACAAGGATTCTGAATGTTTTCTTACCTGGACAACCGGCTCATAACTGCTCCAACCAGGTATCTGTTGATCAAAGCAAGAGATTATGTTCTCCAGTTGTGTGCTGAGCTAGGCATTACCATCAATCTCAACAAATCTCAGCTAGAACCAACTAAAGTGCTAGAATTCATAGGAGCCTTGTTCAGTACTGTATCAGTGACAGCCTTCCTTCCCTGCCAAGGGTAGAAATTATTTGATTTCAAGTTAAACAGATCATTTATAATTCCTCACTGCCAGCCCAACTGATTCTAAAGGCTTTAGGGTCAATATCTGCTGCCATACTTCTGATTCCATTGGCAAGATACCATATGTGACTCAATTGTGAGACACCGACATCCTCCTGACCAGGCTCGACAAGGAGAAGGTCATGGTCAGTTGTCTGTCTGGTGCCAGAAACCGTCACATCACACATGCACTTAAGTTTCTCCACAACAAGTACAAATACAACTCTGTCATTGTCAATGTGGGTGTGAATGACTTGAAACATACCTCCCTGGACTATATGAAGAGAGACTTGAGCTGTCTCGGAGTATGTGTCCTAGGCAGGTGTGACCCTAGCCCTGAGCAGCATCTTACCTTCACCAAGAATGATACCACAATACCAACAAAAAATAACTGAATTCAGCAATTGACTTAGTTTCTGGTGTCATTCCAAGGGGATCCACTATCTGTTTGCCTGGGATGACATGGTCGACAGGCTTCAATGCTTTGCTTTACCAGAGATGGTCTCCACTTGTCACCACTGGGTTTCTGGATCCTAGCCAAGTCTCTCGCCTCCCCTATTGTACCTTTTTTAGACAATGTCCCAAAGACAAATCTTCCAACATAGATATGTCAAAAAGCAAATTAAAGGTCATGCTGCTAAACACTAGGAGCCTCAACCTGAAAATGCACTCACTGGTGGCTTTCCTTGCACTGGAAGATGCCGATGTCTGTGCAGTCATGGAAACTTGGTTCAGGGCTGCGGAGAGCACCCCTGCCTTACCAGGCTATACCTCATTCCACACATTCTGACCCCAAAATGAGGTCTAGGAAGACTAAGGGTGGTGGAGTCTCTATCTTCATTGAGGACAGGCACACGACTGGTTTGCCAGCATGATGCACTGGAACTATGCCAGGTGCAACTGACAGTTTGCAAGACACCCATCCAAGTTGTAGCCAGCTATAGACCCCCTCCATGACTCAGGACACCCACTACTTTTACCCGGATCTACTTGACTCTATTAAGGTACCCCCTAACACCCTGATCCTTGGTGAGTTCAAATACCCCACCATAGACTGGGTGAACTATTCCTGCACTAGTGCACTCACTCAGTGATTTCTTGACTTCATCAATTCTAATGCACTAGACCAGCGTGTCTCATCCCCCACAAGGGGAGATAACATTCTGGACTTGGTTCTAACCAACATGGGCGACCGCTGCACCACTTCCATAGTATGTTCTTCCCTGGTGAGATTAGAGTATCTGGCTGGTCTCATTCAAAGTTTCTATCCCACCCAGCCCCTCCTCCCAACAGTAATCAAGTTAAAAAAATTTCTCAAAAGCTGATTACAACCTCCTAAGGAAGGGTATCTGTAGCTTTACACCCCCCCCCCCCCAGATGATGCAGACAACTGTGCTGAACAGTACACCAGTGCAGTATACAAGCACAGTACAACTGCATGGACTCAGCCATACCAAGTATTACTAAAACCCTCCCCTCAAGGAGAAACAAACCAGTTTGGTGGACATCCTCTATCAACAGGCTTTACAACAAAAAGAAGAAACTGTTGTCCAAAGGTAAAAAGGAACATATTCCAAATTGGAAAATCTCCCTCCTTAGCCTCAACAAGCAAATTAGATTACTAGTGAAAGCCTCCAAAGCCAATTATGCATCAAACCTAGCCTCTGAAATGAAGGGAAACCATAAAGCCTTCTTCAGTTACATCAGGAACCTCTATGGCAAAGCCCAGGTTTGTTCCGACTTAGTACATAACAGTATCACTTACACCAATCCTGTTGACTTAGCCAGCCTGCTAGCAGATAGGCAAACTTCATCCCTCTGCCTCCTCAAAGGCCCTTTCAACATCCCCAATACTTGTCCCACATGTCACATCTCTGTAGATCAAGGGCTAAAGGCCCTATCCAAGGCAAAGAACACAGCTTCCATGGGACCTGATAGTATCCCATGCTGTATTCTGCACCATCTCCAGCAAGAACTGGCTTCACCATTGAGCACCATATTCAACCACAGCCTAAGTACAGGCTTCATTCCAGCAGAGTGGAGAACTGCCATTGTCATCCCCTTGCACAAAGGTGGTGCCACTACTGACCCTGGAAACTATCTCCCCATTGAGACCCTCAAAGTCAAAATAGGCACCTCCATCTCCGATAGCAGACTTGTCACTAGTGGAGTTCCCCAGGGATCTGCCTAGGACCCCTACTGTTTGGCATCTACTTCTCAGAGGTCCAGGCAAAGATAAAAGGCCTGTGGCTGACCAGGTTTGCAGATGACTGTACGTTGGGTGCTGTCATTGACTCCCCAAATGATGTTAACAATACTGCAAGAGGGTTTCACAGCAGCTAATGACTGGTGCCAAAGTCATGGCCTCAAGCTAAATGCAAAAAAATGTATCATACCATTTGGCAAAAACATGGCCCCTACTGATTACCGCATCAACAGCAACCCCCTAATCACACAACCTGTGGTGAGAGACATGGGCACTCAGGTTGATGATAACCTCAGGTTCGACCATCATGTAGCGGCAGTGGTCAGAAAAGCCTTTTACTTGGTTTATCTCATAAGTAAAGGGATTGCATCCAGAAAAAAATGAGGTTATTACCTCTCTATACTCCTCCCTCATTAGACCAATAATTGAGTATAACACCCCATTTAGTAAGTACCTCTCCAAACATCGGCACCAACTGGAAAGGCCACTGAAATATCTCACAAAGAGAATCCATGGCCTCCAACACCTGTCCTATGCAGACAGGCATAAATCACTATCACTCTATTCGGTATCGTACAGATTGCTCTGTGGTGATCTGTCTCAACTACAAGGCAATCTTAGACCCTGCCTTACTAGAGATGTTCCATATCCGTAAGTCTTAACTCCTCACACATTACCCATTCGAAAGGCCTGAATCTAATGTGACATCATCAAAACCTGCTGGAGAAAGAGGTTTGTCTCCCAGAGGCTGCCCCATCTCTGCAGTAGACTTCCCATGCATGTCAAACAGAGCACTTCACTGACCCTGTTTAAGCGCAACCTTGATGAGTAGATGGGAAACCATAAACTTCTCCCAGCGGTTCCACCTGTGTCCCTATTTGACAGTGGTGACAGATGCAAACTGATGTTTCTTTTTGGGGATAAACTCTTGGGTAGGCTTGTAAGGGCCCCAGGGCCCATTAGCCTAGTAACCTCCTATGATCCTATATGAGAATTCTTCAGTGGACCTTGGTGACTCTCTGGTCCATCCTGCACCAACCTTTATCCACCCACATCAAAAGAACTTGCATACAAAAGGTACCTCAGGTGGTGGATTTGCTCAGAACAGATTTTACAAGGCCACCCTTTCATATTTCCTCAGCCAAAGGCTATAGTGACCATGGATGTATCCCAATTTGGGTGGGAGGCACTTCTTGGGAAAGACGGTCCAAGGCACCTGGTCCCCAGAAGACCAACACATGTATCAGTGTCCTAGAAATGAGAGCAGTTCTAGCGTTGCAGGCCTTTCAAGACTCTCTTCCTTCAGGGACTATTGTGATTCAGATGGGACAATATGTCAGTAGTCTGGTACATCAACAAACACAGAGGAACCAGATCTTACCCTTTTGTCAAGAAGCTCTGCAAGTGTGGCAGTAGGTATTGTCATCCAATTGATTTCTTATAGCAATGCACATTCTGGGGTAATATCACATGATAGCAAACAAGTTAAGCAGGTCCATGTTATTGCCTCAAGTGGTCTCTCAACAAGGAAATTGCAGAGAGGATATTCCGCCAGTGAGGCCAGCCATCCTGTGACCTGTTTGCATCTCCCTCAACAAGTGCAGTAGGTTCTTTGCCCTGATTTCCTCCCACCAGAGGAGTAACCAAGAGACACTTTCCTCCATGATTGCCCCCCGATCTCCTCTATGCTTACCCCCCAACTCTGTAATCCCCAAGTTTCTTTGGAAAGCATCTCGATTGAAGAGCACAGTCATCCTCATTGCCCCTTATTGGCCTTGTCAGATTTGGCTCTCCTTCCATTGCCCTCATTTAGTTCATCCTCCTCTGATCCTGGATCCAATTCTAGACCTTCTGTCATCTCATCTGACAGACATAATTCATCTGGACATTTTGGGCCTAAAGTTGACCACATGGTTTCTCCAGTTCCATTGATAGATGGGAGGACAGCTGAGTTATACAGCTATCACATTATTTTGTCTTCCCACAAAGCTTCCACTAGGAAGATTTATAAATGTAAATGGAAAAGATTTGTTTTTTGGGCACAACAGAAAGACATTTACCCCTTTTTAGTGCCATTACCCAAAATTCTTCAATTTTTTTGGCCACTATTTTTAATGAAAGGGCTAGTTCCTCAACAGTAAGCTGCCATTTCTAATTTTCATACAGGAATTGACAGTTCTACTTTGGCTTCCTCATGACTTTGTAAGGCATTTATAAAAGGAACCTTTTTAATGAGACCCCTCCCCCTTTAAAATCCCACGGTGGAGTAAGTTCTTTAGTGTTACAAGCCCTGACTCAATCACCATTTGAACTGGATGCAAGGTGTGAATTAAAGTTTTTGATTTGGAAAACTATATTTTTGTTAGCCATAACATCAACTAGGAGAGTTTCAGAATTTCAAGCCTTGTATTCTAAACCTCCTTATTTAATTTTTCATAAAGATAGGGTGTCCTTATGAACCAAGCCATCCTTTCTTCCTAAGGTGGTATCAGGATCCAACATTAATCAATCAGTGTTCCAGTTTTCTTTCCAAATTTCTAGACAAAGGAGGAGTACCTTTTACACTTGTTGGATGCTCAGACAATTCTATCTGCATAGAACTGAAAAATTCAGAAAATAAGGTCAGTTATTTGCCTTTCTTTCAGAATCAAGATTGGAAAAGCCAGTTACCAAAGTGATTTTAGCTAAGTGGCTAACTGATTGCGTTTCCTTTGTCTACAACAAATTGGGTTTATCTTTGCCAAAAACCTTGAGGGCTCATTCAACCAGGTCCATGGATGGTATTTGTGCTACAGCTACTTGGGCTAATCCCCAGTAAGAGTAAAAGTACTTTTATTACTCATTACAGAGTTGATCTGGTCTCTAGGGGAAGAGCAGCCCTTCGGCTCAACAATGCTCAGGTAATATCGTTAGAGTTCACCCATGATTCAGGTAGCTGAGGACTCTGTCCCACGTGTTGATGAGCAAATGAAAACTGACAACATCAGATAAAGAAGTTATGCACTCCCCATAATGTTCCATCCCATACTATGGGAACCAAAGTTCCTGTTTTTGATCTCCAGGTAGTGGTTTGTCATATAACAATTATTTCTTGCATTGTTATTTAGCAATACAGGTCAGCATACAATATCTGAGGTATGCAATGGGACTAGAACATAGTGAGTAAGGGAGGAGCGTGAGAGTTTGCAGTATCCACGAGCTGTAAAAAGCGGCAGAGTCCACATGTTGAAGAATGAAAATGGACAACACAGATGGAATGTTATGGTGAGTACATAACTTCTTTTTATGCACTGTGTGCGCTTTTAATATAGGATGGTATATTCGATGTTTTCTTTTTAATCTCCATTTTCTGTATAACAAGTTTTGTTGAATTGTTTAACTGTGCATTGTGTTTCTCGGCTTGTATTTAAAATAGACAGTGTACTCAGAGTATCTACAAGTTAGTGTCTCTGTGCAGCCAGGCACAGGAAAGCACTCATGGATGAACTTTGGTATGTGGCTGTCTTCTTTGCAGTTTCACTTCTGCCTGTCACATAGTCCATTACTTATGTAGGAACAACAGAAGCAGACAGACACCCCTAGTTTGTATGTTTACTTGTTCAGCCAGCACAGCATGTTAATGCTACCTTTCTCACTGCACCCCCTTTGTAATTTTAACCATTATACTTTCTCCGATCCTGCTCCTTCTGTCTTACAATTGATCACTTTCTATGGTAGTGTGTTCCACTGCAAGTGTTTCTTTGAAATTTTCTTCCTTTTTTAATAACCTTTATTAAATGATCACTCAAGACACTGCCATGTACATTTAGTAGAAAAAAAGTTAACATTTTTTATTTTGCTACATTATATGCTTTTTTTCTTTTCAACAATCAGCATTCACTCCAATGTTAAATAAATTGCTCAGTTCCTGCCTTTCCCTAAACCTCACTCCACCTCCTGACCATTATTTTGCATGTATTGTTCCCACAAATTCCATTTATTTCTATGTAATTTTTGCTTCTTCCATTTTCTAAAGATTCTATTTCCAGTTCTTTTATTTCATTACTTCAGTTACAGTTGGTTTAGAGTTTGATTTCCATTTTCTATTTTTTTTTTGCAGCCAATAACGTTTAAACTTTGTAAGGGCTTACTATGTCTAGGCAATTCATAGCTGTGACCCTGCTCAAAATAATAATTTCCTTAATTTCATCAATTTTCTTTAATTACAGCTATTTGCTCCCCAGACATTTCTGATGCAGCACTCTGAGGAATTTTTCCTATCTGCCAACCTGTTATACTCACAAAAAACATATTCCCAGTTAACTTTCTCTTTCCCATTACACTTCCAGCATTTGCTGTCTGTCTGAAGAAAAATAAAATCTCTGAAGCCTGCTTGGGATACAAAATTCTTATTCCAGAGGGAGTTTTTTTTTTTTATATTATTATTATTATTATAAGATGATCTTGTTTACTCCTTTCAGGAACTTAGATGTCACATCTCTGCTTCTCCTAAAAGTATGCAAACCAGCTTTATTTAACTGTCCCCTGAAGTACATGTTCTCTAGTTTTTGGATCTGTGACAAGCAAATGCTATTTTCAGGTAGGATGCTGGAACTGTACTCACTCTTCTAGGTGTGGCTTAAATATGTCCTCTTCTAAAGGTCCTTGTTCAGGCTATACTACATACCTCTCAAGTGTACCTCATTATGAGGAATGTTCCTCATTTGGGGTCTTAAAACATTCATGTTCCTCAAAGTTCCACATTGAAAGGGTCTGTCACACATTCAGTGTTGGTAATATTTTGAACTGATAACCTTGGTAAGTAGAATTGAATCATATTAATTCATTTAAAGAACTATTATATAATTAAAATATGACATTTATACCAACCCATGAGCTACCTAGCTGAAGTTGTTAGTAAGTCTTTGCAAGTGTTCCACATTTTGCCCATTTATTTCACATTATTTCACATTATGAGAGTGTTCCTCATTTTGGAGATGGAAGGTTGAGAGCTATGTAGTGCATTATGAATGCTTGGAACTAGTGCATTATACTGTATTCTCACTGACATAAATTTATTTTTTAGGAGAAGGACTTCGGTTGTCCCCACCCACCTTACTTGACTTGTGCATTCAACTGCAAAGATACAAACAAACGGCACTACAATTTTAAAAGAAGTAATGAATCAGATTACGATGGTGTCACTTTTGTATAATTAAATTGAAATCTAGACATGTAGCATAACTCAGTACCCTAACATTAACTGCAGTTATACAGAGTAATGTTGGCGCATGGTAGAGCAATTTCTAAACATTTAGTTTTTATCTTGTTTTCTTTCCTGGGTTAGATAAGTAAGTCCTGTGCCCCGTTTTTCAAGGAAATCTCATGGTGGCATTTCAACAGTATAGGGATAATTTGACCAAGGCCCTGAAGAAATTCTTTTTCTGATTTTGATGCTGCCATGGGATCTTTAATATCCACTTAAGCCACCACTAAGGTATGCAGTTTAGACCTCTATTCAGTTTCCGTTTTGAAGAATGGCACCTCAGAAGAGAAGCACTCTTTGTCATGCAGGACATTGTCAGTACTGGCACATGCATTGCAGGACATTGTCAGTTCTGGCACATGTATTCCATGTACCTGATATCAGATCTGATGTTGTCAATTTTCCTTCATTCGTCAACAGTTGGGTTTGGATCCGACCCTCGGATCTGAGTCGGCAGTTATTTTAGCTCATGGTCACTAAAAAGCTCTCAGGCTCCTCCCTTACACACAATGCACCAACCCCTAACATACCACAGATCTTGTTTGCCACTTTTGTGTTTGGACGGGGTCATTTTGAGCTCTTGAGCCTTTTCAGAATAGAGAGAAGTTTATTTTTTCTTTTTATTGCCTTTAGCAATATTACATTTTTTCCATCTGTAAATCCTCCCTTTTTACACTGTTTAGTGTAATCGTATTACCATAGTTGGTTATCTCTTCTTTCCCATCTTGCACCTAATTACCTTTGGTGTAGTTCTAATTATCATTGGTATAGTACAATTTAAAAAAAATAAATAAATAATAACTTCTAAAGACCGGATTGGGTATTGGATTGTGGCACCACCTGTAGGAAGGGAGTGCCCTTAGATGCTATGGTCACTTGGAAGGGAACTTGCTGAGCAAACTCCGAACTCTGATGCCCACAAAAAGTGTGTATATTGTTTGGGAGCTGCCCATTTGGACACTCCTTGTACCGTCTGTAGCACCTTCAGTCTGAGAGCCCTCTCAAATCGAAGGAATAAGTTCATACTTAAAGGATTGTTGCCTGCCGGTTCCTAGACCCAGTGGTGAGGAAGAATGAAAATGGACAACACAGATGCCAAGTTATGGTAAGTACACAGAAGCCAAGTTATGGTAAGTAACATAACTTTTAATTTAACCAAGTTGCATTTGAATATATTAAGAGAAGTACTCTCTTTTACATGCAGGGGTAGTCAGTTCCATAGAAGTGGCATTTTGTGATGCATACCTATCCTTTCAGCATGTTGTGTTAATCTTGCAAAGTAGCTTGAGGTCCCTGGAGTGGGTGTTTCTGATACTGTTAAATTTCAGAATTTGTTAAAGTTCTAACAGAAACAGTACTGGATCAGATGAGGCTCTATACTTCAGGCAGTGGTCCCCCCTCAGTAGCGTGTATGCTACCAAGAAGAGAAACAAGGCTTTAAGACTCAGTAGTGAACCTTATTATTATTTATTTTGTGTGTATGTATATGATATATAAATAAACTGTGGTGGTGGTGCTGCGGTAGCGCTGTCGCCTCACAGTAAGACGTTGTCCTGTTCGATTCTCAGCTAAAGCGTCTTCTGGGTGGAGACCTGCGTGAATGGTCGTACCTTCATTGAAGGTTGTGTGTCAGGGCTGGCAACTCGGCATGTAAAAATCTACTGCCCAATCATTAGCGGACCAGAGTTCTGCTGTGGTGACCCCTAACCGGGAAAAGCCGAAAGACGCAAAAAAAAAAAAAAAAAAAAAATATATATATATATATATATATATATATATATATATATATATTGGTCAGGTACATCAGAATGACAAAAGTTTACAAGATATTTTACACTGTGTGTGTGTTTATTGCCTTGTGTAGTAACATACCAATTTTACTACAACTATCTTATTTCTGAAGGGAAAATAATGGGAATTGAGTCTTATTGGGATTTGAGTCTTATTGTTGGTTCGGCTGTTTCACTTCCCATCATGCTTAAGCAGACATTCTAGTTTACCTTGAAAGTGAAACTATACAACTGACACTGTTTTATATTAAAACTAGATATATGGGATTTCAAGGTTATACTTGCTGAGTCACAAACTTGTTGGAATCTGCAATGAATGCTGAAGTACAGAATGTCATTAGGACTGCTGGAGTTTAAAGGAAGCAGTATATAATGAAGACTGGTAATGACAAAGTATGTAGAAGGGACAGTTAATGAAGCAAACTTAGCATGGAAGACCATAGCAGTGGAAGTAAAGTTAATAAACTAATTGTTATCATTTATGCCAGGTATGTACACCTAGAGTCTGAAAATAATAATTTAGAGGAATCTCAATATTTAGCAGAGGCCTTGAATATTTTTTCTGTTTCTAATGAAGAAAAGAAGGGTAGGGTGGGTTGGGATTCTTTTATGAAGCCACTTTCCAGGTAGCTAGTTGGCCCAGCCTAAGCTTAGTCCATCTGATGGGTAACTAGGGTAGTAGAAGGAGAGTGGGCAAATGTACTTTAACCTTGATTTCAGTAAAGCTTTAGTGTGTTTGCTTAGTGAACTGACTGGAAATATGAGAAGAATTAGGTAGTTGAAATCCTGAAAGGAAGACCCCCCAAAGACCTGAGTGACGATGGGTAAAGCTGACAGAAAAAAGAATTTATTAGAAGGAGAGGTGACAATGGACTTTCTAAGTGTTTTTTGTATCTAGACTTTTTCTGAAAATAAGAGCAATTCTTCTTTCATATTTTGCAAAGCGAGTGCCCCTTTTTCCTGATTATCTAGCATTCCATAGCCTTCTAACATTTCCATCCTCCAAGGTACCCCACCTTCTCTTTTTGCAGTCCCATCCACTTCTGTACTTGTCCCAACTGCAAACAAATAATTAATTGTGCTTGTACAACTGAAATGGTTATGCCAGAGGAACACATGACTTTTTCCTCCATTGAAGAGCAGGATGCAGTGATGTCACAGCAACATGCACACACCATACATACTGGCCATAATACACCGTAGTGCCAATGTTATCCATAAGTCAAATAAATCACTCCAGCTCCTATTGGAGTACTGCTACTAATAACTAGGCTAACCCCATTGTCCAGCTCCCAGAGGTCATTTCCAAACTTGGGTCAGCAGTAGAGACTTGACGACTTGCCCCTGCACCAGTGACCCAGCTCAAGAGTAACTAATTTTTGTTTGCATATTACTAGAATAGATCCTGAGAAACTGAGGGCGAATAAAGATTTGTACAGGTTATCAGACTGAGGAGAAAGAGGATTATAGACTGGACACACTTTGAGAATAAAAATCAAGTAAAAAGTCTTTATATGTGTAGAGGGTGGTAGGCTGAGAAACTAGGCAAAAGAGGTTTAGGAATGATGTCACTGCCATCTTAAACAATTCTTATCAGGTCTTAAGGTCATCATTAAAGTTACTAGATGCATGCCTCTTAAATTATTTGCTCAAAACTTCAGGACAAAGCCAAAATTAATGGGGGACAAAAGCTCATATCAGGGATTTTTTTTTTTTTTAATATTACCCTAATTCACATAAAAAGTTAACAGAAAGTCAGGTTTTGCTTCAACATGCATTTTTGGACTAAGCATGAAACTGTAATGAATGCATTATTGACTAACTGCAATCCTTAGTTATGAAAAGGGCAGGGACATTTTGCAGAACTGGGGACAATTGCTAGACTGCATATCAAGGGGAAACAGATGCTTCTGCCACTATACAAAAGTTAGTCAAGACCCTATGTATGATACTGCATACAGTTCTATAGGGTAATAGTTGTAAAAATGTTCATGGGTTCATAAGTGTGTACTAGGCTAATGGGCCCTGGAGCCTTTACAACCCTAGCCCATAGGATTACCCTGGCATCGTCCCACCCGACCTTAGTTCCCAGTGCCTCTATCGAGTAGAGCCACTGGAGTGATCCACGATGTGAATTTTCTATTTCCCATCCACTCATCAAGATTTCTCTTGAAGAAGGCCAGTGAGATGCCCTGTTTGACATGTATGGGAAGTCTATTCCATAGCATGGGCAGTTTCTGGGTTATGAACCTGTCCCTCCAGCACATTCTGTTGATTGTGGTAATGAGGTTGAGGTCTCTGGAACATGTAGTATGGAGGGATTGGGATTTCTTTAGATGTAGCATTTCTAACAGAGCTGGAGTTTTTTGAGTCTGTCCATATAGGACAAGTGTTTAAGGCCTAGGATCCTCTTTGTGAGGTACTTTTGTGGCCTCTCCAGTTGTTGCAGGTGTCTAGTGAGGTACGTGGCAAATGGAACATTGTACTCTGACTGACCTAATGAGGGAAGAGTAGAGGGAGACAATGACCTCTTTCTTCCTTGATGCAAAACCCTTAGTAATGAGATGTTCCACATAGAAGGACCTTCCAGAAGAGTCTTTCATTGAAGATAACTGATTTTGATGAAGGGGAAGGTTTCCCCAGGTCACCACAATGATGTTTCCTTTAGGGACATCCTAGAAATCCTGAAACAGAGGAGTGGGTGGTCCTCCTCGCAACCTTCCTTTGAGGAATCCGTATACCTGGAGGCTTTAGTGCCCAACCCTCTACTTCGATCTCTCCACCTGCTGACAGTCTCATTAAACTGATTGCTCAGTGGACATGGAAGATGCTCAATGATTGCTCAGTGGACATGGAAGATGCTCAATGCCATAGAACCAATCACCAAGATACCTGATCGAGTATTATCAGCTCCTAAGGAGGAACCGCATTGGGCCAATGGAATTCCCATTGATGCCATGGTGGTAGCAGCAACCACTGGAAAGGAACTTGCCGAGGAAAGTCCTACTATCCATCCTCCTAACAAGGAGTCTAGGATAGATTTGGGAACCATGTTTATGCTTCAACGACTCACTCTGTAAGGTCCTTGAATTGTATGGCACACTTTACAAGATTACAGAGGGATCTGATCAAGGAGCTCTCAGATACCCTCGAAGGAGCAGTGGCTGAAGGGGTATGAGATAAAGTTACTTCTCAGCCTGCAACCCTAGAAATAGTTTCTAACTCATTCATGATGCTTGTTGCCCATGCAGGTGAAGGGATGCCTAGGGTAGCGGGTTCAGGCATAGCCATCAGAAGGTATTCCTGGATGTGCTTGTGCGACTTTGTCGAGCTATTTAAAGCATCATTCATCAACCCTGCATTTGATGGCTCTTCCTTGTTTGGTCCTAAAGTAAAATATACCCTAGCCAGATGTGAAAAGGATAGTAAGATCCTTTCTGCCATTGGCATATGTTTCTCCAACTCCTCAGAAACCATACTGTAGGAACCAGAGGAGTGGGAGACTATGGTTTAAAAAATCCAAAGGGGCTTTCCAGGATTCACGAAGCAAAGACTTCTCCCGGGGCAGAGGAAGAAACAATGGAAGATGCTGTCTTAGAGGCAGAAATGGCCCGCAAAATCAGGGATCCAGAGAGACCACCTCTGGTGTTTCCTACCTGCACTCCTAAGTGAGGGCCCAATTGCCCACCTCTGGAGGCAGTCGGGATGGTTTTCTTTGCACCAGTCTGCCAGGCAAATGTTCCAGTTCCCTGTACCCATTTGTCCATTCTTATCCAGAGGTTACAAAATTCCTCTATCACAACTCCCAAAACCCCAGAAAAAACACCCAAACGTGCCACCCAGTCTCAGGGAAGCAGGAGTTCTAGACATTCAAAGACTGCTAAGCAAGAGTCATCCAAAAAGTCCCACCAGAGCAGAAAGGTTATGGATTTTACTCAAGATTCTTTAATGCCTGAGAAAACAGGGGACTGCAGACCCATCTTGGAGCTTAGCCAGTTCAACAAGACAGTTAAAAAAAACAAATTCCGGATGGTCATGGTTCGGTCAATACTTCCATTCTTAGAGCACATCCATTCGTCTTTTTCCATCAACCTCCAAGACTCATCATATAAAAACGGAAAAGAGCTCCAGGAGGTTTTTGTGCTTCTGGCTGGGAGCCAGTCATTTCCAATTCAGAGTGCTGCCCTTTGGACTCATCACAGCCCCCAGGGTGATTACCAAATACATGGCAGTGGTAGCAGCTCATCTAAGACAGCAAGGGTTTCAAGTATTTCCATATCTCGACAACTGGCTCCTCACCACCAGAGATTACATCATACATCTCTGTACTTCTCTAGGAGTAACTATAAGTTTCAAAAAGTCCACACTTCAACCCACTCAACAACTGGATTTCATTGGGGCTCACTTAGATAGTGTCTTGGAAGTTGCATCTCTCCCTCCAGAAAGGCTACAGCGTACAAGATCCCAGGTCGGTCAGTTACTATGCAACAACAAGGTCCCAGCAAAATTAGTTTCTTCAAACATTAGGCTCCATGGCAGCAGCAATCACTGTAGTTCCCTTGGCAAGGTACCACATGTGGATATTATGGCTACTAGCGTCCCAATGGTGTCTCATACACCAACCAATGTCTCAGCCAATTCTGATTACCAATTGCTGCAAACATGACCTGTTGTGGTTGCTACACTCCAACCAGATTCTCTTAGGTTAGCCTTTCATTCTTCCCGAGCCCCAAGCCATAGTAACCACAGATGCTTCCCAGACAGGGTGGAGAGGCAATTATCTGGCAAGGACAGTCCAAGACACCTGGTCCCAATTGGAGGCCAACTTGCACTTCAGTGTACTAGAGAAGAGGGGAATTCTGTTAGCATTGCAAGCATTCAAAGATGTCCTCCCTCTAGGAAAAGTAGTGATTCAGATGGGACAACATGTCAGTCTAGTACATAAACAAGGGGGAACCAAATCTTACCCGTTGTGTTGAGAAGCACTCAGGCAATGGGTAATTTCTTCTGACTACTTTCTCGCAGCAATGCACATTCCGGGGAGTTCCAACATGATAATGGACAAATTGAGCAGAACTATTCTCTTGCTCATGAGTGGTCTGTCAGTCCAGCAGTGGAGAACATTTTCCACCACTGGGCCGAACGTTGCTGCAATCTCTTTGCCTCTCTTCTAAACAATAAGTGCAGAAGTTACTTTGCCCTAATCCCACCTCAGGGGGAGTCACCCAGAGATGCTGTTCTCCATGATTGGCCTCCTGGTCTGCTCTATGCTTTTCCCCCAGTTCCTCTCATTTCACAGTTCCTGAAGGAAGCCAATAGGATGGAAAATTCAATAATCCTCATTGCCCCCTTCTGGCCTTGACAAGTTTGGTTTCCCTTCCTGTGGCCTCATTTAATTCTGGACCCAGCTCCAGATCTGCTGTCTCGCCCAGAGGGCATGGTTCATCTGAATCTCCAAAACATCAAGCTCACTGTGTGACTTCTCCATATGTTCTTCGTGTTTCACTGTTGCAGTCATCACATTTGGGTTATCTGCCTGCAGGTAGCCCTCAGCCAGCCTGAATACCAGAGACTTCCGATTTCTGCGTCGGATGCTGTCCCTTCTTCCATGACATCAGGTCATCAGGGGTATAAAACATGCAGCTGATGCCATTACATCAGTCATTCTTGCCGTGCGGTGCCTGAAGCAGAAGCAGTTCGCAAGTGCCGGTCGGCCGACTCCTGAAATTTTCATTTTCGAGTTTCAGACCCGAAGTCTTCAAAAAAGATAAGTACCCCATTGGGTAACCTTTTTCTTGCACCAACTGATGTCAGTAAAAGTTAACAATTGTCTTAACTGTGGAAAGCAAATACCTCATAGAGATTTTTATTCGTACTGCATCCCCTGTTTAGGCCCAGACCACGATGTCCCTCGCTGTTGGTTTTGTGCCTTGTTCAACCCCCAAACTATTCATCGTCGGGCTATTTTTGCAGCTAATTACTTTCGTACTCTATCTCAGTACTCTGAAATGGCTTCATTAAGCCGTCTGACTACCGATCTTCTGAAAAAAACGTAAGGATAAAGACAGACACAGACCGCATAGGTCCAAAACTGCCGACGACGCTAGTCGCCAGTCTGCCAGTACTCAGTGAGGTGCTTTCGCAATGCCTGATACCCACTACTTCAGATTCGCAGGCCTCTACTGAGACCCATTCAGAGTCTGATATGCCAAAAAGTTGAAACACCAGTCAAACCCAACAATTGCCAGTCAAAAAACTCAATGTAACTGGTGAACAAAAGTGTCCGGTTCCAAAGAATGAGACAAAAAATATGCTGGAACTGAATTTATTTGTACATCTGGTTAAGCGCTTTCATCTATCCTCCATAGACTTCATCAGAATGCCATTTAGCAACCTAACAACCTTTAAATAATACTAATTAATACTTATTATCCAATCCTGTTGTACACCAAATTAATCTCATGAATATTAGTCTCATGAATATTAATTAGTTAATCCAAACCATATATTCTACAAAAAAACAGCATAAAAAGTCAACAACATAAAAATCACAATTATAAATACAGTTTATCCATGATATAATACTCTCAAGGTGCATAATAAAAATTCATAATAAAAATTATAATAAAAATTACACAAGATAAAAACAAGATAAGAAAATGTTAAAAAATACAAAGTATTGGTTGTACCTCACTAAAACACAAACAATGGGAAACTTGTGACTTGGTAAATATACTGAACATATGACAACACCTGTACAAGTTTTAATATTAATTCTATGGTACCCTATTTAAGCCCTTAACAGGGGTTTAGTGGGAATACAAGCATTTAATTCGGTGTAAGTGGCTGCGTTTAATAACATTTGCCACTTCACTTCTCTTTTCCCCCAATATACCTTTCATAACACCTCCTCTCGGATTAATCTTTACACACTCTACAATTGCAAACTTGAAGGTATTGCAAGTCTCACTGTCCCTGATATGTCTATATAGGGCATTATTAGTGTCATGTTTTCTAATACAATAAAGGTGGTCATATATACGATTTCTTAACCTCCTCTCAGTTTTTCCTAAGTAGAAATCAGAACAGTTGGTACAGATAGCTAAATAAATCACATACTGTGTCTGACAATTACCCTTTTTAAACCTAACTACTGTTTTGTTGATGTTATCTATAGTACGGATGTGTTCCTCATATATAGCATAACACTGGTTACAGTATCCACATTTGCTTGTACCTGCGGTAATGGTATCATTAAATTTGTCACTATTTTTTTCCTTTTTAAATTCTTTCCGGTTTTATATACAAACAGGGGTTCTGTTCCTAATATGTTGTGCACCCCCTCATCACACCGCAGAATGCTCCAGTTATTGTGTTTACCCATAAATGTAACAGTAGAGGTATATCATACCTAGATACATATATCTATACTACGAGTAAGGGCTTTAGGTCTAAAGTATATAGAAAAGAGACCTTTAGCAATACATACTTGGAATTCTCCAGTAACCATCCATGGAATCAAAAGAAAAGTATAATTAAGGGGCAATGTATCAGAGCAGCCCGGATGACCTCGGACCATTCGGAGATGGTTAAAGAAATTGATTATATAGGAAATATGGTTAGAGAAAGGGAGTACCCTAATGAACTTAGCAGTGATGTTACAGGGTATGTTAAAAGAGAATGGGGGAAAAAGTATAAACCCTTGTTGGGTGTCGATATGGAAATGAGTAATGAGAACATTAATTTTAATTGTACAAAAAATAAGGACATTTATAAGAAATACAACAGAGCTTGTATCCTGGGATTTAACCCTTATGTTAAGGAGGTCAAAAGTATTCTACACAAAAACTGGAACATTCTGTGGTGTGATGAGGGGGTGCACAACATATTAGGAACAGAACCCCTGTTTGTATATAAAACCGGAAAGAATTTAAAAAGGAAAATTCAAAATAGTGACAAATTTAATGATACCATTACCGCAGGTACAAGCAAATGTGGACACTGTGCAACCAGTTTTATGCTATATATGAAGAACACACCCGTACTATAGATAACATCAACAAAACAGTAGTTGGGTTTAAAAAGGGTAATTGTCAGACACAGTATGTGATTTATTTAGCTGTCTGTACCAACTGTTTGGATTTCTACTTCGGAAAAACTGAGAGGAGGTTAAGAAATCGTATATATGACCACCTTTATTGTATTAGAAAACATGACACTAATAATGCCCTATATAGACATATCAGGGACAGTGAGACTTGCAATACCTTCAAGTTTGCAATTGTAGAGTGTGTAAAGATTAATCCAAGAGGAGGTGATATGAAAGGTATATTGAGGGAAAGTGAAGTGGCAAATATTATTAAACGCAGCCACATACCCCGGATTAAATGATTGTATTCCCACTAAACCCCTGTTAAGGGCTTAAATAGGGTACCATAGAATTAATATTAAAACTTGTACAGGCATTGTCATAAGTTCAGTATATTTACCAAGTCACAAGTTTCCCGTTGTTTGTGTTTTAGTGAGGTACAACCAATACTTTGTATTTTTTAACATTTTCTTATCTTGTTTTTATCTTGTGTAATTTTTATTATAATTTTTATTATGAATTTTTACAATGCACCTTGAGAGTATTATATCATGGATAAACTGTATTTATAATTGTGATTTTTATGTTAAGTCTCCTTATGACTTTTTATGCTGTTTTTTTGTAGAATATATGGTTTGGATTAACTAATTAATATTCATGAGACTAATATTCATGAGATTACTTTGGTGTACCAGAGGATTGGATAATAAGTATTAATTAGTATTATTTAAAGGTTGTTAGGTTGTTAAATGGTGTTCTGATGAAGTCTATGGAGGATAGATGAAAGCGCTTAACCAGATGTACAAATAAATTCAGTTCCAGCATACTTTTTGTCTCCTTCTTTAGAGTCTGGTATGCCACGAGATGCTTCTTCGACTATGGAACCTGCGGATGTCTCTACCTTGGATGGGTCCAGAGCCGCTGTGCAGGCACCGGCTTCTGAGGGTGTATTCAGGCCTATAGACATTTATATTAAACAGATGCCTTCATTTCCTTCCAGAAGTTCCAAATCTCTCAGGCCTAAAACTCGCACAACACCTAGAAAACCGATGACAAAACCCCATGCTCAGGCCCATAGGCCTCAAAAACAAATGCTTAGAATGGCCGAAGACCTTATTACCTTAATTAGGGGAAGCCAGCCTTCCCCTCTGAGACCTACCTTAATTAGGGGAAGCCAGCCTTCCCCTCTGAGACCTAGAACTGAATTTCCTTCTGATTATTCTGATCAGGAATCTGATATTTCTGCTCCTTCTGATTACCAGGATTTGCACTTATCTACTTATGAGGATTCTGATGAAGAGGATTCCATCCCTCTGCCTCCCCTCCTGAAGATCTTTCTTTCGGTGAAATCTTGAATACTTTTAGGGAGCATTTCCGCTGGAAAAGCCAGGATTATTCTGAGTCCAAAAAGAGACTTAGGGAGTTTCTACTCCTGCCTCAACACAGGCCTTTAGCTATCCCTCCTGTTCTGGACATTGTAGATGATGCTTTCTTGGAATCTAGCCTTACCCCAGACACTTTACCTCCAGCTCCCAGAAAAACTGACAGGTACTACAGAGTACCTGACTCTCACAGGTTCCTCTTCAAGAATCCTTCTGCGGATCCAGAAACCATTTCCCAAGGACCTAAAGGCATTAAGGCCACTGCTGCCAAAAATCCTACCCCTTCTGATAGAGATTCTAGAGCCTTAGACAGATGGGGTAAGAATGTATATACTTCTGCTACTTTGGCCATTAGGGCTTTAAATTGCCAGTTTCATATGTTAAAGTAGCAACATGTTATGGGACTACTTAAACAGAAACTTATGTTGTGCTGAACACACAGAATTACAAAATGTAATGCATTCGGCAGAACAAGTTGGCAAACATACTTTGCAATGTGGTTTTGATGCTTTAGAAGCATCTTGCAGGGCTGTTTTCACTGGGTCTGTACTTAGAAGGCACGCTTACCTTAAGGAACAAAACTTGCCAGATCATGTTAAAGCTGAATTACTGGATGCTTCCTTAAACCAAGACTGCCTTTTTGGCAACAAAGCAGAAGTCGTCCTCAAAAGGATGGAGGAAAAAGCTAAATCTGTGCAAACTGCTAAAGATTTCCTATAAGTACAGCCTCCCAGCATCAGTAGGCATTGGCCTTCAAAGAACTGGTCCTTTCCAGTCCCTTCCAGGCTTTCTCAGTCCAAACCCAGAAACAGCAGACCACCTAGGCTGTAGTCTCAGGCTACACACTGACCTAAGCAGTGGGGGGCTCCCACTTCCAAAGCAGGGAGTAGTAAGCCACCCCCCTACGGTAAACTGGCACAATGACTTAACCTTAACCCTTCCAAGCACTGCTCAACTACCTGCTCTCTTAGGAGGAAAGCTCTCCCTGCATGCAAAAAACTGGAAACTCATTACCCAGTACAAATGGGTTTTGAACATAGTTTCCCAAGGATACAGATTCCACTTCCACACACACTACCAACCCAAAATGGTTGGCCAGACCTACCCCCAAATCAATGGGCAGAGGACCAACAGCTGGTTCTTTCTCTTCTCAATATCAGGGTTAGTCAACCTGTCCTAGCA
This sequence comes from Protopterus annectens, assembly GCF_019279795.1. Classification (NCBI taxonomy): domain Eukaryota; kingdom Metazoa; phylum Chordata; order Ceratodontiformes; family Protopteridae; genus Protopterus; species Protopterus annectens. The sequence goes on along the minus strand of NC_056731.1, from coordinate 1,277,005,131 downwards.
GAACAAAGGGGCCAAGGTTTTTATTCAAGACTTTTTTCTGGTACCCAGAAAAGGCAACTCCTGGTGTCCTATCCTGGACCTCTCTATTCTCAACACCTTTCTGGTAGTTCCAAAATTCAAAATGCTAACACTTTTTATTAGCTTCTTCCTATGCTAGCCAAGGATGCCTGGCTGGCAACCTTAGACTTAAAAGAAGCTTACCTGCATATCCCAATAAGGGAATCTTGCAGGAAATACCTATGCTTCAGGGCAGGCTCCATGCACTATCAGTTGTCTGCACTTCCCTTTGGCTTATCTACTGTGCTGGCAAAGTGTCTAGCTCCAGCCATTGTAATTTGCAGGCAGAAAAATATTCAAATTTACCCATACTTGGACGATTGTCTGATTCAGGCAGAAAGCCAGGACTTGCTATTACAACACCTGGCATTCATAAAGAAACTTCTAACCTCACTGGGGTACACCATAAACAAAAATAAATCTCACCTAGTACCCTGCCAACAGATTGTATTCCTGGGAGCAAGCTTGAACACAACTTCCCAAATGGCATTTGTCACTCCAGAGAAACACGTTTATTTGACAACCTACTTCGAACTACTGGCCACAAAACCCCAGCTATCTGCAAGGAAAGTACTGCAAGCCCTGGGGTTCATGGCCTCTTGCATTCTACTAATTCCATTTGCAAAAACCACAATGGAATCTAAAAAGCCTATGGTGTCAACATTCTCTGGACCTGGAATCGATTTCTATCATTCCTTGTATAAAGACAAGAGTTCCTTTGGTGGGCAGAAGCCTGCTACCACAATAAGGGGCTCCCTTTCACTCTACCCCCTGCTGCCCAAACCCTAACAACAGATGCATCAGACTATGCATGGGGGGCTCACATGGCAGGGCAGTGCATTCAGGGCAAATGGAACCTGAGACAGATGCACCTGCATATCAATCAAAAAGAAATGTTAGGTGTACAGAATGCTCTGACAGCCTTCAAAGACTGTATTCTTCCAGGACAAATATTGGTAAAGACAGACAACACCACAGTTATGTGGTACATAAACAAGTAGGGGGGAAACCACTCATACCCTCTCTGCAGACTAGCCATGGCTCTGTGGAACACAGCCTTGAGCTACCAAGTACACCTACAAGCTCAATTCCTGCCAGGCAAACTAAATTCACTGGCAGACGATTTAAGCAGAAATCTCATGGAGCCACACGAATGGAAACTAGAACCAAAAATATTCAACCTCTTAGGAACAAATGGGGGACTCCAGAGGTAGATCTGTTTGCCTCCCCTCAGAACTACCAATTGGACAAATTCTGCACAAGAACGCCCCACAGTCATGCTTGGAAAGTGGATGCCCTGTCCTTTACCTGGGAAAGCCTCTCTGTTTATGCATTTCGCCCTCTGCCTCTCCTCTCGAAGGTTCTACTAAAGATCAAATAGGACAAGCCAAGGACAATACTATTGCACCAGACTGGCCACGCCAGCACTGGTACCCCCTCTTGCGCAGTATGACACTGCTGCAACCAGACCCCTCCCTGCTGTCCCAGCAGCCAGGCCAGATTCTGCACCCTCAGCTTCAAACCCTGAACCTTGCAGCCTGGCTAATTCCTTGAGCTCTCCTCTAGCATCCCTCGGTAAGCAGGTGCTGGATGTCATTCTGGAGGCAAGGAGGCCTAGTATTAGAAAATCATATGCTGAAAAGTGGAAAAGATACTGTTCCTGGAACCAGGCTCAGGGGATGGGCACAACAGTGCCCAGCTTACCTCATATTCTTCAGTACTTAACAGAAATGCTCCACAAGGGCCTATCCTTCTCGTCAATTAAAATTCATGCCTCTGCCATTTCAGCACATTATAATACTGAGCCACCTCTCTTCTCTCACCCCCTGCTAAAACAATTCCTTAGAGGGGCCAAAAATTGAATACCCCCCCCAGGTGAGCTCCCACTCCAGCCTGGGACCTTTAACTTTGTGTTGGAAAAGCTCACTCTTCCCTACTTTGAACCAGCTGCAACAGCAGAGTTGAAATTCCTTTCTTGGAAAACAGCCTTCCTTCTAGCTATCACTTCAGCAAGAAGAGTGTCTGAATTACAGGCCCTCATGGCAGTGGAACCCTTCATTATCTTCCATGCGGACAGGGTTTCCCTCAGGACCAATCCTTCCTTTATGCCCAAGGTGGTGTCTAGTGTGGCCCTAAATCAGTCCATTCATTTGCCTACTTTTTTCCCTAATCCACAAAGCAAAGGGGAACGAATACTGCAGTCTCTTGACATGCACAGGCAACTTAGATTTTATTTGGACAGGACTAAGCCTCTCAGAAAATCTGAACAGCTGCTAGTTGGCTTTGCTGCAGGGGCAGAGGGGAAGGCCATTTCAAAGCAAACCATTTCCAAATGGATAGCTCATTGCATTCATTTCTGCTACAAGCACCATGGAAAACCTGCCCCACAGGGGATAAAATCACATTCCACCAGGGCTGCATCTACCTCTGCGGCCTTTCTCAGAGGAGTCCCTACCAGGGACACCCAAGAAGATGCTACCTGGAGCTCTGTACATACCTTCACCAAGCATTACCACATGCCCATTTTTTTATAAATCCAGAGCTGGTGTTGCCACTGCAGTCTTGCAGGGCTTAATAGCTGGCCCTAATGTTCTTTAACTTCCTCCTCCCTTCCTTAGCTTTGGGAATATATCCAAATGTGATGACTGCAACAGTGAAACACGAAGAACATAGTACAGTTGTGTATACTTACCATAAATGTAGATGTTCGAGTGTATTCACTGTTGCAGTCCTGGTTACCCTCCCTCCAGCCCCTGACTTCTCTTGGCTCTACCTTTCTTTGTTTGGTATATTTAGTTTTTCTGGTGTATTTCCTTTTTGATGGGGGTGTACCATAACATGTAATTGCTTCCCATTGTGGGGGCACCAGACATCTGGGGCAAGAAAAACTGATGTAATGGCATTGGCTGCATGTTTTATACCCCTGATGACCTGACATCATGGAAGGAGAGACAGCATCCGATGCAGAAATCCGAAGACTCTGGTATTAAGGCCAGCTGAGGGCTACCTGCAGGCAGATAACCCAAATGTGATGACTGCAACAGTGAATGCACTCAAACATCTACATTTATGGTAAGTGTATACAACTGTACTTTCCCATGATTGCCAGGCATCCTTCTCTATCTTCACCTGTCCGGCAAATTATTGTTGCTTATCATAAATCGTCTACAAGGAAATTATACCAAAGTAAATGGGAGAAATTTGCTAGATGGTCTCTGAATAATGAGATAGATCCTTATTCCAGTCCTCGCCACAAAGTATTAGATTTTCTGGCTTCACTTTAAAAGTCGGGTTCCTCTGCATCAACAATTAAAGTGCACCTAGCTGCAATTTCAAACTTTCATATAGGACTGGATGGTGCCCCTCTAATGTCACACAAACTGTGTAAAGCATTCTTAAAAGGTCTCCTAATGCAAAGACCTCCATTTAAAGAACCTCTTCCTCCTTGGCATCTAACTGTAGTTCTTCAGGCCCCGATTATGAACCCCTTTGAACCATCAGCAACTTGTGATTTAAAAACATCTGTCTTGGAAAACCTTTTTTTTGGTGACTATTACTTCTGCTAGAAGAGTCTCGGAACTTCAGGCCCTATTGTGTGAATCCCCATACTTAATTTTTCATAAGGATAGAGTTGTGTTTCAAACTATGCCCAAGGTTGTCTCTGAGACTAATATTAATCAGACTCTACAGTTACCATTTTTTCCCAAAATTTTTCAAACGGAGGAGAATATGCTGTCCACTTACTTGATGTGCACAGACGACTATGTTTTTATCTTCACAGGACTAAACTTTTTAGAAAATCAAACCAACTTTTTGTGGCATTTTCTTCTCTCCATCTAGGTAATCCAGTTTCTAGTTACCTTGGCTAAATGGCTTAGAGATTGCTTCACATTCATTTATCATTCTAAAGGACTCCAGCTCCCAAAAACAGTTCAAGCCCATTCTACAAGAGCAGTAGCTACATCTGCAGTCTTTCATGCCAGAGCTTCTTTAGATGACATTTGTGCAGCAGCCACTTGCTCTTCTCATCATACTTTTATCACTCCTTACAAACTGGATCCGGTCTCAAGGGGCTGAACATCCTTTGGCTCTGTGATGCTTAGGAATATTCTTCCATGAGACCTCTCGAGGCTAAAGCAGCAGTGGACTCTGTCAGTCTTCTGTCCCCCTGTCAAGGATTCCGTGAAGATTGACATCAGATAAAGAAGTTATGTCTTACCATAATGTTCCATCTGTGATGTCAATCTTCACCAGTCCTTGACATCCCCACCCTTCTTCCCCCATCCTAAGACTCTTATTAGACTGAATTTAGTACTTTACTGTTTTCCCTTTAAGGACTCGTATCTGGCTTCTGTTAATCTGATTGTCATATATCCATGACATTTCATGTCTGACTGCCACTCCTTGGCAAACTCGATCTGAGGTAATTTCTGAGAGGAGCATCATGGGTTAGAGCCTGGCTCGAGAGTTTGGAAAGCACGAGCTGAAGTAAGCGTCTGTCTCCATTCTGAGGCTCTGAACTGAACCCGCTATCAAGGATTGGTGAAGATCGATAACACAGATGGAATGTTATGGTAAGACATAAATTCTTTTTTTGTACACCTTCCATTTTTTCCATTCCCCAAATTCATTGCCTCCATGACAGTATACCCATCCTTTCCCTTCTTTGTGCATACTTGGTCTTCAAAACTGCATTTAAAACAGCATGTGAGATCATAGTGGTGACATAAGGGTGAGCTTGCCTGCCTGCTTTTTGTCCTTGCTATGTATGCACACATCCTCGTTTGCCTTCCATACTGATTTCCTCCAAGAAAAATACTTCTGTCTTCCCATAAACCATCCACCAGGACGATTTATCATAGTAAATGGAACAGATTTGTATTTTGGTCTTAGGAGGGGGGGGGGTTAGATCCCTTCTCAGCTCCAATCAGTTTGGTTTTAGAGTATTTATCAGCATACTGCATTCAGGAGCTTCAGCTTCTATGATCTGGGTCATTAACAGGTATCTCAAATTTTCACAATGGTTTCCAGGATTCCTCTGTGGTATCTCATCACCTCTGTAAAACCTTCTTGAAAGGGGTTTTATGTATAAGACCGCCTTTCAAAGAGCCCATTGAACCTTGGAGTCTCATGCTGGTTCTACAGTCTTTGACTCATCATCCCTTTGAGCATGCGGCCAATTGTGACATAAAATTCTTGTCTTGGAAATCTTTATTCTTAGTAGCCATTACCTCAGCAAGAAGAATATCAGAATTACAGGCTTTGTGAGTAAAATGCCCTTACATTGTTTTTCACAGAGAGAGAGTATCACTTCAGACTAACCCATCCTTTCTATCCAAGGTTGTTTTCAGAGTTGAATATTAATCAATCCATTGATTTGCCAGTTTTCTTCCCAAATTTCTCAAATAAAGGAAAATATTGACGTTAGGTAGTCCAATCTCACCTTCATTTTTACATATGGGTTCGGAGCCAATCCTCGGCTCCGACTCGGCCGATTTTCAAGCTTGAAGACTTTTGGTTGGCTCGTGGCTAAGCAGGTATCCCATGGTGAACCAGTGTAATTCCCAGATCTCGTTTGCCATGTCGACGAGTTCAGTTGTGCTTCTCTTGGCTCTGGCTAAGTTTTTGCAATTTTCATTATTCTAATGGTTTGTTACATAGTTACTGAATTTATAAATTTATAGGGTTGTATCTTTATTATCTTGTGGTCTTTTGTGACCATATTAGGAGTATCCTGTGTACGAGTAGTTAGGCGCAATTGCACTTTACCTAAATCGTTAGTTTTGGCGGTTTCACTTTTTTCCTATTATTTACTGGAAAGTATACAGTTAAGGTTTACCTAAATTGCCTTGTGGCCTTGTGTGACCAGTATTAGTAGTCTCCTGTGTATCAGTAGTTAGGCGCAGTTGCGATTTTTGTCTAGATAGTTAGTTTGGCTTTCGCTGTTTTTATTCAATAGGGGCTCCTATTGATTGTTTTCCTATCAAGCGATTATTGTTGACTGGTGGCCTTTAGCGGGGACCTGCTAAAGTCTTAAGTCCTTACAGCTACTATTTTGCTCCTACCTTTTGAGTGTGTGTCTGTGTGTTGTGTTGTGGTATTCTTGGTCTGTTTGAATTAGAAGACCCGGTTCTTCACAGGGCTAGGCCCGTTTAGCTTAGAGGACCTAGTCCTCGTGTAATTCTTCTGCAGGGCTAGGCTCGTTTTAGTTAGAGGACCTAGTTCTCGGTCATTCTCATTCTCTTTCTCTTTCCACTCTGGTTGCTTGTGTGTTGCAATGTCTAAGGATAGCAAGGAGCACAAACCCTCTGGGTTTAAAAAATGTATGAAGTGCTCCCAGAAAATGTCTTTGATGGATGGCCACAGAAGCTGTGTCTACTGTTTGGGAGCCATCCATTTGCAAGAGTCATGTTTGTTCTGTCATGCTTTCTCTCCTAGAGTGTTGCAGGAGAGAAAGAACAAACTGATACTCGGGGGGGGGGGGGGTCTTTTGAAGCCAACCTTCGAGGAAGCTTTGTCTGGTTCTTCAGCTTCTTCGTCTAAGTCTTCGAACTCAAGATCTGACTCAAAATTAAAAGGTTCAAAAAGGCCTTCTCCGGCACCGCCTAGTGTTTTGGAGCCGCCTGCCAAATTAACAAAACCTGCCTCCTCAACTCCTCGGTCTTTGGAGCTGAAGGAGAGCACCGTGGTTTCAGAGTCGGGCACAGGTGCTTCGGTGCTGACTGCTGAACTCTTGCAAATAGTTGACTCTGCTTCTCAGAGCTGGTCTGTAGAGTCCCTACCGGTCTCCTTGATGGTCAAATCTCCAGTGCCTGCTAGGTCAAGATCTCCCAACCTTATCTTCCAGATCTTCCAGGAGGCTTTCAGAAGAAGATGGGGAGAGGGTAGTACTGAGACTCTTCAAGTCGTCTGCCCTGCCTAAATTTTTGTTGGCTCCGACCCAGTCCGCTCCGGAGCCACTCAAACCAGTCTTGTCCTCATTCGCGATTCCTCCTCCGAGCCATTTTGGTTTTTCGGAGCTGGAGTGCTTGTTACCAATGGAGGAACCCTCTGTTCTGGCTCCCCTTGCTGTTGCATTGGAGCCGAGTTCGGTTCTAACACGCTCTGTTCCGTCCGTTGTGTCCCGGAACCAAAGCTCTTCTGTCAGCACCGAGGGGGAGGGTTTGAATCGATCTTCATCGGTTCTGAGTCTTCCTCTCAGTGCATCTGCCAGGGTGAGCTCAGACCCTGCATCTATCTCGGAGCCGATGGCGCAGGCTCTGGAACCGTCCTTTGTCACTTTGGAGCAGGGACGGTCTTCAGAGCCATTGAGATCTGCTTTTGAGGTGATGAGTGTGCTGTCAAAAGCTACAGCCCCTGCCAGTGGTACAAGCACTCTTCCCCCCCCCCCAGGGCTCCCACTTCGGTCTCAGTACCTACGCTCTCCGGAGACAGCAGAGACCCACAGCCTCAGGAGCCACCGGCTGGTGGCCCCCACTCTTCTGGGGCCTCCCCAGAAGGTCCTTTCGAGGAGCCCCCTTGGAAGAGAGTATGCAAGAGGAAGCATATTGACTCCCAGGATGAGTCTCTGACATTGTACACTGATCTCGATGAGTCGGAGGGGTCCCCTAAGTCATCGTCTGATGATGTCTCCTTTGTGGGCATTCTAGAAATCCTTAAACAGAGGTGTGACTGGCCCACTGTCAACCCTTCTGATGAGGAGTCTGTGTACCCTGAAGACTTTCGGGTCTCAAACCTCTGCCTCTTGGGTGTCTCCACCTTTTGACGAGCTAATGGATCTGGTTAGTCAGAAGGTGTAGGATACTCCCGATGCCGTGGAGCCAGTCTCTAGAAGACCAGATAAGTTCCTGTCTGCCCCTCCTGGAAAAGAATTCTTGTCTAAGGGCATTCCCGTAGATGCCATGGTGGTGGCGGCAGCCACGAAGGAGGAGTTGGCGGAGACTTCTTCCTCTGTTCAGCCACCAAACAAGGAGTCTCGACAGATGGACAGATTTGTGAAGCGTGTATTTAGTTCTCTTCGATCCCTGAACTATCTTACCCATTTCACCAGGTTGCAGAGAGATCACCTCAAGGAGTTAGATTCCATACAGGGTGCTTGTCCTGAGGGAGTCCCGGATAGGATCTCTGCTCAGTTGTCCACCCTAAATTCGGTAGTCAACTCCTCCATGCGGCTTATATCTCATGCGGCTGATGGAGTGAGCAGAGCAGTGGGTTCAGGAGTTGCCCTTAGGTGCCACTCCTGGATGCGCTTGTGTAATTTTGCAGAGCCATTTAAGTCCACCTTCACCAATGCCCCATTTGATGGTTCCTCCTTGTTTGGTTCCATGGTGAAAGATACACTCACTCGGTGTGAACAGGAAGGAAAGACTCTCTCTGCCATGGGAGTCCATTTTACCATCCCCTCTCGACCATACCCCAGAGGTCAAAGGGAAGGTAAGATGTGGTTCAAAAAGTCCCAGAGGGCATTTCCAGACACATAGAGTGAATCCTCCTTCATAGGCAGAGGAGGAGGAAATGGTAGATGTTGCCCTAGAGGCAGGGGTAGTCCGCAATACCAGCAAGGCCGTGGTTCCTTTCGAGGGTGGCCTTATCAGTGCTCCTGATGTGGGGCCCGACTGCGTTTCTCTGGGGCCAGTCAGGGGTCACATCTCTTTGTATTCAGAAGCCTGGCTAAATATAACCCAAGACAAGTGGGTACAAAGAGTTCTTACCAGAGGCTATATCATACCCTTTTCCTTTTCACCATTTGTTCCCAAGAAGATCTCGAATGTTCGACCCAATCACTGGGATCAGGCAACTGTGGAGATCAACAAGTTGCTCTCAAAAAGAGTCATCCAGCCCGTCCCAGCAGACCAGATAGGATCCGTAACTTACTCCAGGTTCTTTTTAGGCCCAAACCGAACCGGAGACTGGAGGCCAATATTGGACCTCAGCAGATTAAACGAATCTGTGAAAAAGGACAACGAATGGTAAGACTGTAGTCTATACTCCCGTTGTTAGGGAAAGACTATTGGATGTGCTCTCTAGATCTTCAAGATGCTTACTTCCATATAAAAATGGACAAGGTGTCAAGGAGGTATCTGCGCTTCCAGCTGGGAGCCAGCCATTATCAGTTTCGTGCTCTGCCCTTTGGTCTCACCACAGCCCCCAGGGTGTTCACCAAATGCATGGCAGTAGTGACAGCTCACCTGAGACATCAGGGATTCCAGGTGTTTCCATATCTGGACGACTGGCTCCTGACCACCCCCACCAGGCATCTACTTCTCCAAAACAGTGATGCCACCATCCAGCTTTCTGCTCAACTAGGGATCCCCATAAATTGGGAAAAATCTGTATTACTACCCTCGCAGTCTGTGATTTTTATAGGTGCAGAGGTAGATGCAGTGGATATGACAGTTCGTCTTCCCGCCAAAAGTGCACAAAACCTCATCTCACAAGTTCAGTGACTTCTCCCACTTTGGAAGGTCAAAGCAAAGTGGATTCTTCAGCTTCTTGGAACGATGGCCTCAACCATTCTGTTAATACCTTTAGCCAGGTTGCACATGAGAATCCTTCAATGGCTCCTGTTCTCCCAGTGGTTGTTCCAGTATCTACTGCTGAATCACCCTATTCTGCTGACAGAATCATGCAGAAAGGACTTTCGTTGGTGGATAACCCCCAACAACTTGTTCATGGGAGCTCCCTTTGTGCCTGCCCAACCCATTGCCACTGTGACCATGGATGCCTCCCAGGTCGGGTGGGGGGGCATTATCTTGGCAAGACTGTGCACGGCACATGGCAAGAACACGAGGCTCATTTGCATATCAATGTTCTAGAGATGAGAGCGGTGCTTCTGGCGTTGCAAGCACTTCAGGACCTTCTTCCTCCAGGGATGATTGCGATACAATCAGACAACATGTCAGTTGTGTGGTATATCAACAAACAGGACAGTACCAGATCTTACCCACTCTGTCGAGAGGCCATGCGAGTTTGGGAATGGGTGATTTCTTCCCAGCGCTTTCTGGTGGCAACGCACATTCTGGGGACAACCAACATGATAGCCGACAAGCTGAGCCGGGCAATCTTGCTGCCCCACGAGTGGTCTCTGAAACGGGAAATAGTGGAGCAGATTTTCTGAAAATGGGAACAACCTTGCTGCGACCTTTTTGGCCAGTCCAGTCAATGCCAAGTGCAGCAGTTGCACCCAGAGACTCCCTGTACACTATTGGCCCACGGGACTTCTCTATGCCTTTCCTCCATTCCCTCTTATCCCCAAAGTGATACAGAAAGCCAACCGACTGGGAAGCAAGTTAATCCTCATTGCTCCTTACTGGCCTCATCAGGTCTGGTTCCCCTTCCTCGAGCCTCTTCTCCTGGATGATCCTTGGATCCTGGACCCAGTTCCAGATCTATTGACCCGCATGTCTGGTTCGCTGCACCCCTCTCTCCATACCCTCAAATTGACAACTTGGCTGCTCCATATCCATCTCTAGTCAGGCTTCATGATGTTTTGTCATCAGTGCCCCATATTCTTTTATCCTCACATAAACCATCAACCAGAAGGCTGTATGACAGTAAATGGAAAAGGTTCTCTATTTGGGCACAGAAAATGAAAGTGGATCCTTACACTGCTCCCATTCCCGTAATTCTGGAATTCCTTACAGAGCTTTTTCAGCAGGGATCTGCTGCAGCCACCATCAAAGTACAAATGGTGGCTATCTCACATTTTTATTTGGGATCTCCAAATGTTAACCTTATGTCACATAAGTTATGCAAAACTTTTTTGAGAGGAGCCACTTTACTGAGACCACCTTTACAGGAACCTGTGGCTTCTTGGGACTTAGCTCCCCTCCCTTTGAACTGTCTCATTCAGCTTCCTTAAAGTACTTGTCTTGGAAGACTGTATTCTTGACAGCTATTACATCAGCCAGATGTGTTTCTGAGCTACATGCCCTTTCTATTAAGCCACTTTATTTAGTTTTTCATAAAGACAGGGTTTCTTTACGTACCAACCCTTTATTTGTTCCCAAAGTTTGTTCTTCTGCCACATTGAACCAGTCCCTTGAGCTTCCAGTCTTCTTTCCCAATCATAGCAATGCAGCGGAATATCTTTTTCACCAACTGGATGTTCACAAACAGCTATGTTTTTATTTGCAATGGACCAAAGAATTTTGAAGTCAGACCAGTTGTTCGTTTCCTTTTCTGATTCCAGATTGGGATTACAAGTTTCTAAGGTGACATTGTCTAACTGGATTTCGAGTTGCATAGCTTTCATCTACAGTTCGGAGGGCAGACCTTTACCCCACAGGATCAAGGCTCACTCTACCAGGTCTCCGTCTACCTCTGCAGCCTTCCAAGCCAGGGTAGCAATTGGTCATATCTGTGCAGCAGCTACGTGGGCTACCCCTCACACCTTCATTACTCATTATAAGTTGGATTTGGCTTCTAGGGGTCAAGCATCCTTTGGCTCCATGGTGCTCAGGAGTATCTTCAATGAGCCACCCAAGATTAAGGTGCTAGGGATGCTGTCCCATATGTAAAAATGAAGGTGAGATTGGACTACCTAACATAAAGAAGTTATGTACTCACCATAACGTTCCATGTTGGTAGTCCATCTCACCCTTCATTTTTACCAACCCCCCCTCCTGCCCCCATCCTGGAAGATCTGGAGGTAATATTGTAAATTTCTTGGTTGGTGACCCTTTAGTATTGGTTTGTTGGTTAGGAGTTTCTTTCTATTTCTTTCTATCGTTAGTGAGCAGCAAACAGGATCTGGGGATTACACTGGTGCACCATGGGATACCTGCTTAGCCACGAGCCAACCAGAAGTCTTCGAGCTTGAAAATCGGCCAAGTCAGAGCCGAGGATCCGCTCCGAACCCATATGTAAAAATGAAGGGTGAGATGGACTACCAACATGGAATGTTATGGTGGGTACATAACTTCTTTTTCCATTTATTGGATGTACATAGACAACTACGCTTCTATTTGGATAGGACAAAATTTTTTTTGCAAATCTGACCAATTATTCCTGTCCTCCTCAGGACCCAAGTTGGGAAGATCAGTTTCTAAAATCACCTTGGCAAAGTGGCTGAGAGAATGCATCTCTTTTGTCCATCAACATAACCAAATGAGTTTAAATATGAAAATAAAGGCACATTCAACCAGATCATTTGTTGTTTCAGTAGTTTTTCATTCTAGAGTTTCTATGGATAACATTTGTGCAGCAGCCACTTGGGCTTCTCCTCATACCTTTATCACTCATTACAAATTGGACTTGGTCTTCAGGGGGAGAACATCTTTTGGCTCAATGGTGCTCAGAAATATCCTTCCATAGGGCCCCCCAGGACATAGAGTAGCTAGGGACTCTGTCCCATCCATCATGAATGAATGAAGATAAACAACATCAGATAAAGAAGTTGTGTTCATACCATAATGTTCCATCTGTGTTGTTTATCGTCATTCATTCATGACATCCCACCCTCTTACCCCCTCCAAAAGACTCCTAGAGGTTCGGATTTGGTCCTGGTTATATGATGGGGCATTTGCCCCCACAAAGCCTCCACTTTTTTCCTTACGGGAAAACTTGATCTCAGGAGATGAGCAGAGGGGCACTATGGGTAACCTTAGCTCAAGAGTTTTTGGCTGGTGTGAGCTTGTTATATTGGCCGAGTCGGTTCCGAGGACTGGACTGAGACCCATCCATCATGAATAAATAAAGATCAACAACACAGATGGAACATTATGGTAAGAACATAACTTCTTTTTCACCTACTCTCTTTCTTCATTCATTTTTGAGTATTTTAACATCTCGATCATATACTCACTCTGTTCTTACATACTAAAGTTTTGTACACCTTCCATTTTTTTTCCATTTCTGAAATTCATTGCCTCCATGACCATATATCCATCTTGTCCCTTCTTTGCACATACTTTATCTTCCAAACTGCATTTAAAACAATATGTGAGATCATACTGGTGACATAAGGGTGAGCTTGCCTGCCTGCTTTGTGTCCTTGCTGTGTATCTACACATTCCATTTGCCTTCCATACTGATTTTCTGGTTTGCTTCTGTTATCTTTAAACAAGCTGTGAAGATTTATTTTCTTTTATCATCAAGAGAGAAAGCAAATTTTTAATCCCCAGATATGCAGCCGTGAACTCACTGGAGTGACTTTTGGTTTCCTTTCTAGACAGCATTCTTAACATAATCATTTGCTTTAGTACTTATCAATTCAGACACCATTCTTATTCACATTTATTTTATTGTGCAATTTAAAGCTTTCATAATGAAATAAAAAACATTCTTGTTTGGTACCCAATCCTTCCAGCCATCCATTTTCTAAATTGGTTGTCCTGATTAGTATAATGATAGCAAGGTGAGCAGTTAGACCAGGCTTCCCTATCCCAGCAACAGTCACCAGCTAATCAGGTCAGACCAGACTTCCATATTCCCTGCAGCAGTCTCCAGCTAATTCTTTGAGATCCCAAGGTGTCCCCAGTCAGGCTGAGAAATATAATCCTTACAGCATGCCTGGGTTCGTTTCTGGCTCTTCTTTCACTTAGTTATTCTTCTACAGGCAAATCATGTGTGGGAGATACCCAGGGTTCATCCTGACATGATGCCCAAAGCATTTCAACTGATTATAGGTTGAAAGTAATCCAAGATCTTTCAGATTGCCAAGTTTCTCACTGTGCAAGAGACAGTCCTACTACCCTGTGAAGAAGCCACATTTCTGCTGATTTATCATCTCGTTTTGGTCACTTCCCAAAAAGCACACTACCATTTGAACCTCATCCTCATGAAACATAACTCTCACTTCCACACCATAATATAATATAATGTCACAAGTTCATAGGTGATTACTAGGCTAATGGCATAAGAGCCTTTACAAGCCTAGCCAGTAACACCCAGGATATGATAATATTATATCTTACTATCCCATACCATATCTGGGGAATTATCAGGGTGGTGGGTCTTTGGGTGTCATCAGAGAATCCCTTGTAGGTTAGGTATTTTTTTAGTGAGAAACCTCTGAGGCCACTCCAGTTGATGTAAGGGCCTTGTTAGGTACATGCAGAAGGGAGCACTGTACTTGATTATGGGCCTGATGAGGGCTGAGTACAATGGTGATATGACTTGCTTTGATCTTGATGCCACGCCTTTACTTTTAAGTTGAGCTACATAGAAGAATTTCCTCACTTTACAGTAGCTACCTGGTGGTCAAAGTTTAGATTACTATCTGTCTGTGTTCCTAGGTCCCTCACCACTGGGTCTACTGTTAGGGGTGTGCTATCAGTATTATAATTTATAGGGATATCTGGTTTACTGAAGAGTATGATTGTGTTTTTTATTTATTTTTATTTTACATTTGTTAACCGGGAGTGTCTGACTGAGCTGAAAGGCCCTTTTTCAGCAGAGGCCCAGGGAGAAAAGCTCCACATAGAAAAATTACAGATACATTTAGACATGATCAGTATACACACAAATTACAACTCAGACCATGGTTTTGGCACCAGTCTGTCAGTTTTTAGGCATGTTTGTAGGATGTCAACATCATTTGGGGATTCATTGATTGTTCCCAGCTTACAGTTGTCAGTGAAATTGGTGAGTTAGAGGCCCCAACATAGCCTTCACATCAGAGAAGTGTATACCAAACTGGAGGGACTCCCAACACTGAACCCTGTGGGACACTGCTAGCAACAAACTTCTTACTGGAAGTGGATTCACCTATCTAGATAACCTGTATCCTGTCAGTGAGCCAATTGACTGTCTGTTTGATGATGATGGGGTTTATGTCTAACTCAGTAAGTTTATCTGTGAACCCGAGTTGGGGTATTGTGTCAAAAGCTTTGGCCAAGTCTAGATAAGTGGTGTGTACCATTTTGCCCTCATCTATAGCCCTGGTGACTTTCTCAAAGAAGTCCACCAAATTGAGCTGGCAAGACCTCCCTTTGACAAAGCCAAATTGGGTCTGGTCTAGTTTTTAGAGAGTTCCTTTGTTAAATTCTCTCGGTGGTCTTTCAGATAAGCTGGTCAAGCATATGGGTCTGTATTTTCTGGGTCACTTGATGGGCCCCCCTTGTGCAGAGGAATGACTGTTATAGATGTTCTTCGTGTTTCACTGTTGCAGTCATCACATTTCGGTTATCTGCTTACAGTAGCCCTCAGTTGGCCTGATTATCAAAGTCTTGGGTCCTGTGTCGGTTGCTGTTTCATCTTCCGTGACGTCAGGTAGTCTGGGGTATAAAGCATGCAGCTGACACCATTACATCAGTCTTTCTTGCCGTGCGGTGCCCAAAGCAGAAGCAGTTCGCAAGTGCCGGTCGGCCGACTCCTGAAATTTTTGTTTTCGAGTTTCAGAACCGAAGTCTTCAACTAAAACTAAGTACCTCGTTGGGGAAACTTTTTCTTGCTCTAAACCGATGTCAGTAAAAGTCAATAATTGTATTTCTTGTGGAAAGCAAATACCTCATAAAGATTTTCATTCGTACTGTATTCCTTGCATAGGCCCTGACCACGACATCCCTCGCTGTCAGTTTTGTGCCTTATTTAAACCACAAATTATTTGTCGTCTGTACATTTTCGCTTCTAAATATTTTGGTACTCGGTTCAATTATCCGGATGTGTCTTAGGTAAGCCACCCGACTACCGACATTCTGAAAAAATGCAAAGATAAAGACAGAGACAGGCCGCCTAGGTCCAAAGCCTCAGACGACACTTCTCCTAAGCTAGTCGCCAGTTCGCCGGTGCTCAGTGAGGTGCTTTCGCAGCCCCGGATACCCTCTACTTCAGATTCGCAGGCCTCTACTGAGACCCATTCAGAGTCCGGTATGCCGCAAGATGCTTCAACTGTAGAACCTGCAGATGTCTCTACCTTGGATGGGTCCAGAGCTGCTGTGCAGGCACCGGCTTCTGAGGGTCAGGCCTACTGACTTGCATATTAAACCAACACCATCTACTTCTTCTAAGCCTAAAACTCGAACCATGCATAGGAAACAAACGCCCAGACTGCATGATCAGGCCTCTTTGCCTAAAAAACAAATGATAAGAATGACTGAAAACCTTATTACTTTTATCCAGGGAAGCCAACCTTCCCCCTCTAAGAGACCTAGGACTGAATTTGCTTATGATACTTCTGACCAGGATTCTGAAATTTCTGTCTCCTCTGATGACCAGGATTTACCCTTATCTACCTAAGAGGATTCTGATGTAAAGGACTCTATTACCTCTGCTTATTCCCCAGAGGATTTTTCTTTTGGTGAAACCTTGCTACTCTTAGGGAGCATTTTCACTGGGAAAGCCAGTATTACTCTGATTCAAAAAAGAGGCTTGGAGATTTCTTACTCCTGCCCCAACACAGGCCTTTAGCTATCCCTCCTGTGCTGTACATTCTTGACTATGCCTTTTTGGAATCTAGCTTGGCCCCTGACTCTACCTCCTGCTCCCAGAAAACCTGATAGATATTACAGGGTTCCTGATTCTCACAAGTTCCTTTTTAAAAATCTTACTGCGGATCCTGAGACCATTTCACAGGGACCCCAAGGGCATTAAGGCTATTACTGCCAAAAATCCTACCCCCTCTGATAGAGATTCCAGGGCCCTGGCTAGATGGCGTAAGAAGTTATACACCTCTGCAACCTTGGCCATCAGGGCCTTAAATTGCCAGGTTCATATGTTAAAGTATCAGCAGCATATTATTGGATTGTTTAAACAGAAAATGATGTTGATTCCTGATTGTGCTGAAAATAAGATTTACAGGATTTAATGCATTCTGCTGAACAGGTTGGAAAACATACTTTGCAATGTGGTTTTGATTCACTAGAGGCATCTTGCAGGGCTGCTGTCACCGGGTCTGTACTTAGAAGGCATGCTTGGCTTAAGGAGCAGTCTTTGCTAGATCATGTTAAAACTAAATTGCTGGATGCTCCCTTAAATCAGAACCGCCTGTTTGTCGACAAAGCAGAAGAAGTTCTTAAAAAGATGGAGGAAAAAGCTAAATCTATGCAAACTGTAAAAGATTTATTACAAGTGCAGCCTCCTAGTGTTAGTAGGCATTAGCCCTCAAAAAATTGGTCCTTTCCTGCCTATTCCAGGCCTTCTCAGTTCAAACCCAGAACCAGCAGAACACCCAGGCTTCAGTCTCAGGGTACGCACAGGACTAAGCAGTGGGGGGCTCCCACTTCCAAATCAGGGAGTAGTAAGCCCCCCCCCCCCCATGGTAAGCTGTCTCAATGACTTAACTTTAAAACTTTCAAGCACTTCTCAACTGACTGCTCCTTTAGGGGGAAAGATTGCTCTGCAAGCAAAAAACTGGGAACTCATTACCCAGGACAAATGGGGTTTAAACATAGTTTCCCAAGGATACAGATTTCACTTCCACACGTTACCAACCCCAAACGGTTGGCCAGATCTACCTCCAAATCAGTGGGCAGAGGCTCAAAAGCAAGTACTCTCTCTCTCTTAAGATTAAAGGCTATACAGACTGTACCAGAAGAGGAAAAGGGACAAGGTTTCTACTCTAGACTTTTCCTGGTACCCAGAAAAGACAACTCATGGCATCCTATCCTGGACCTGTCTATCCTAAACACCTTTTTGGTGATTCCAAAACTCAAGATGCTAACTCTTCACCAGTTGCTTCCCATGATAGGCAAAGATGCCTGGTTGGCAACACTGGATTTAAAGGAAGCCTACCTGCACATCCCAATCAGGGAATCTTGCAGAAAATGCCTATGAATCAAGGCAGGCTGCATGCACTATCAGTTCTCTGCACTGCCCTTTGGCTTATCTACTGCACCCAGGGTATTCACAAAGTGTCTAGCTCCAATCATTGCATTTTGCAGGTGAAGAAATATTCAAATATACCCATACCTGGACGATTGTCTAATTCTGGCAGAAAGCCAGAACATACTTCTGAATCATCTGGCATTTGTACAAAAGGTGTTAACTTGTCTGGGGTACACCATAAACGAAAAGAAATCACATCTGATACCCTGTCAAATTATATTCCTGGGAGCAAGCTTGAACACAACTTCCGAGATGGCTTTTCTCATGCCAGAGAAACAAATTCATTTGACAACTTACTTAAACTAGTGGCTACAAAAAAACCCTGCTATCTGCAAGCCAAATACTGCACGCCTTGGGGTTCATGGCCTTGTGCATTCTACTAATTCCATATGCAAGACTGCATATGAGGAAACTACAGTGGTATCTAAAAAGCCTATGATGTCAACATTCTCAGGATCTAGAAGCAATGATTCCTATCATACCTTGCCTACGGTTAGAATTCCTTTGGTGGGCAGAGGCCTGCCACCAAAACAAAGGACTACCATTCACTCTACCCCATGCCGCCCAAACCCTAACAGACTCCTCAGACTATGCATGGGGGGCTCACCTGGCAGGGAAGTGCATTCAGGGCAAATGGAACCTAAGTCAAATGCACCTGCATATCAAGCAAACAGAAATTTTAGCTGTACAGAATGTTCTGACAGCGTTCAAGGGCCACATTCTTCCAGGACAATTAATGGTAAAGATGGACAACACCACTGTTATGTGGTACATAAACAAGTGGGGGGTACCCATTCTTACTCCCTCTGCAGAGTAGCTATGGCTCTGTGGAACACAGCCTTGAGCTACCAAGTGCATCTACAGCTCAATTCCTGCCAGGAAAACTAAATACACTGGCAGATGAACTAAGCAGAAATCTCATGGACCCACATGAGTGGAAACTGGAACCAAAGATTTTCAACATGTTGCTCAACAAATGGGGGATCCCAGATATAGACCTGTTTGTCTCCCCCCAGAACTACCAATTGGACAAATTCTGCACAAGGACTCCCCACAAACAAGCTTGGAAAGTGGACGCTCTGTCCTTCAGCTGGAAAAATCTATCAGTTTATGCCTTTCCTCTCCAAAGTACTACTAAAGATCAAACAGGACAAACCAAGGATGATACTGATTGCACCAGACTGGCCATGCCAACACTGGTACCCCCTCTTGCGCAGTGTGTCATAGCTGGCCCCATGGCACCTGCCTCAGACCCCTACCCTGCTGTCTCAGCAGGAGAGCCAGATTCTGCACCCCCAGCTTCAAACCCTGAACCTGGCAGCCTGGCTAATCACCTAATCTCTCCATTACCATCCCTCAGTAAACAAGTGTTGCATGTCATTTTGGAGGCAAGGAGGCCTAGTGCTAGAAACTCTTATGCTGAAAAATGGGAAAGATTCTGTGCCTGGAACCAAACTCAAGGGATGGCCACAGCAACATCCAATTTACCTAAGATTCTTCAATACTTAACTGAGATGCTTCACAAGGGGCTTTCCTTTTCCTCCATCAAACTTCACACCTCAGCCATTTCAGCTCATTACAACACAGAACCACCCCTCTTTTATTACCCACTGCTCAAGCAGTTCCTCAGAGGGGCAAAAAACTTGACCACTCAGGAGAGCCCCAACTCCAGCCTGGGGCCTTAATTTTGTATTGGAAAAACTCACTCTTCCTCCTTTTGAGCCAGCTGCAACTGCAGAGTTAAAATTCCTTTCTTTGAAAACAGTTTTCCTTTTAGCAATCACTTCAGCAAGAAGAGTGTCTGAATTACAGGCCCTTATGGCAGTGGAGCCTTTCACCATCCTTTATGCAGACAGGGTGTCCCTCAGGACCAATACCTCTTTCATGCCCAAGGTGGTATCCAGTGTGGTTCTTAATCAGTCCATTCATTTGCCAAACTTCTTTTCTAATCCACAGAACAAAGGGGAATGGATAGCACTCCTTAGATGTGCACAGACAACTTAGATTTTACTTGGACAGGACTAAACCTCAAAGGAAATCTGAACAACTGCTGGTGGCATTTGCTGCAGGGGCAGAGGGGAAGGCTATTTCAAAGCAAACCATTTCTAAATGGATAGGCCATTGAATTCATTTCTGCTATAAGCACCATGAAAAACCTATCCCACAGGGGATTAGACCCCATTCAACCAGGGCTGCATCTACCTCTACAGCCTTTCTCAGAGGTGTCCCTACCACAGACATCCTAGCTGCTACCTGGAGTTCTGTACATACTTTCACCAAGCATTACCATTTGCCAGTCTTCTCTAAATCCAGAGCTAGCTTTGCCACTGCAGTCTTGCAGGGCCTTATAGATGGTCCTAATGCTATCTAAATTCCTCCTCGCATCCTTAGCTTTGGGAATCTACTCAAATGTGATGACTGCAACAGTGAAAAACGAAGAACATAGTACAGTTGTGTACACTTATCATAAATGTAGACGGAGTGTATTCACTGTTGCAGTCCTGGGTTACCCTCCCTCCAGCCCCCTGACTTCTTTTATATATATATATATATATATATATATATATATCTATCTATATATTTATATATATATATATATCTATCTATCTATATATTTATATATATATATCTATCTATCTATATATTTATATATATATATCTATCTATCTATCTATATATTTATATATATATATATATATATATATATATATATATATATATATATATATATCTATATCTATATATATATATATATATATATATATATATATATATATATATATATATATATATATATAAAAAAAATTGCTTCCCATTAAGGGGGACACCTGACATCTAGGGCAAGAAAAACTGATGTAATGGCATCGGCTGCATGCTTTATACCCCTGACTGCCTGACGTAATGGAAGATAAGACTGCAACTGACGCAGTACTCAACACTTTGATAATCAGGCCGACTGAGGACTACTACAAGCAGATAACCCAAATGTGATGACTGCAACAGTGAATACACTCTAACATCTACATTTATGGTAAGTGTACACAACTGTACTTTCTCCATTCCTCTAGGACAAAGGTTATTTGGAGGCTGTGGTTAAGGAAGGCTTCTATAGGCCCTGATAGATTCTGTTTTAATCTAGTTTTAAGAAGCATCCTGGAGTGTTATTGGGACCCATGGAGGTTGTATTTTTTTTTAGCGAGTGCATTAAGGATCTCTTCCCTGTTAATGTCCAGTAGGGATGGTTGCGAGTATTTCGCTGGGAAGTTAACTAGTTCCTTTGGGATGTTTCCTTTGAAGTCCAAAAACCTCTGAGCAAGTGAATTGTGTGTTGTCTGTTTCCCAGTTTATGGAGGGGTAGTTGAACTCGCCCATAAGTATGATGTTAAGCTGAATGTTAAGACATTCCAGTAGGGTTAGGTAGGAAGTGTGGTTTTCTAGACACGTGTTAGGGGATCTTTAGCTAGCAAGGATATGATAGGGTGTCATACCTATGGTTAGTTGGGCATGAAGCAGCTCAAGCGAATCATGTTGTTGGACCTGTTTTGCAGTGTACTTTACTTGTCCTTTATGAACACTGAGACACCTCTTCCTTTTGTTTTATCCTGAGCTGAGAGGGATTGAAATGTATGAAAGGTTTTGCAGCCTTTGATAGCTGGGGTTCTTTCTATGGTTCTGAACCATGTTTCCGTGACTGCACATATGTCTGCGTTCTCCAGGGTGAGGTGTGCTTCTAGGGAGTGCAGTTTATTTAAACTCGTAGCATTGAGCAGCAGTACCTTTTAGGTAGTTGAGTGATTTTTGTTGTATTGGAGGGTTTAACAACTTGGCACAGCCTAAGAGGCACTGTGAGAATTAAGTTTTTGCCAATGCCACTGTGGGGATAAATAGTTTTTGCCAGTATCCAGAAGCCACTCTGCAAAGCATCGTGGTTTGTCAATCATGTCTCCCCAGGCTGACAGTTTCTGGTATCACAACAAGGGGATCCAAAAAGTCAATTGTTGAAGTCAGTCATTTTTTGTTGGTATTGTGGCATCATTGGTGAAAGTAGGATGCAACTCGAGGCTAGATTCATACCAGCTTGGGACACGCATTCAGAGAGCTCCATCATGTCTCTCTTCATATAGATAAGTGGGGTACTTCTTAGGGCATTTACGCCCACATGGACTATGACCATGTCATACTGGTATTTGTAGTTTTAAGACCCAAGTACATGTGTGATCTGGTGGATCCAGATAGGCAGCTCACTGTGATCTTATACTTGTTTAGCATGGTAAGGGGGACATCAGTATGTCTTACAATGGAAACTCCAATAACTAGAATATTAGGCTGTGTGATTTAGTGCCTTATGGGCTTGGAAGTGGGGCTACTATGATTTTCAGAGTTGTGTTGTCTGAGGTGCTGTTTTTTTGAGTGTGTGCAGGGCCACTGGGAGATGCTTTAAGGAGGTCTTGGAGGTTTGGGTTGATTCAAGTATGTACCTCCATGTATGTGGGTCTGTGTGTTTGTTCTTTAGTATTGGTAGTGAGTGTTTTGGGTGTGATGCTAACAACCTGGTTTGCAGTTTGTGTGTGAATGTGAGTGCTTTGCCTCCAGTGAAATTGTGCATCTACATCTCTCACACACACTTCTAAAATTAAATGGTTGTCAGTGAACAATAGCCACAGGTCAGAAACTGACATGACAGGGAAGTGCCTTTCCATTATACCAGATCCTTAGTAGATGGGAAGGAGTAGGGGAAGAGTCATTTAAAGGTCCAAGTGAACGTGCTTAGTAATATACTGTTAGATGACCTGCAGTGGTGCTGTCCTCTGCACAAACTGGCAGCTCTTCGAGCAGCTGTGAACAGTGGGGAGACTATGCAGAGTGCTTCCTCTAGAGGATTTTAAACTGGAGAGGTTTGCTTATGTACAAGACACTGCTAATAATGTTTGTCCATTGCGCAGATGCAAGTCTTTTATAAAAACAGGATGAAAGACTTGAATAATTAAGCCCTCAGGCCAATCAAATAAGCACACAATATACCTTCCACCAGCAGTTGCCAACTTGGATGGGTTGATTCAGCCCTCTGCTTCCACCAGAGTGCAAAAAACCCTCCTAATGCAAAGCAAACTGGTTTTGAGCTCAAGTGCTGTATGCTTTACAACAAAAGGCAGAGCTCCTGCACAATCAGGAATCCTTGAAAATAAGTTCACAAACCCTGAGAAATGTTCACAAATACAGAAAAAAGTGGACAAACATAGGAGAACTTCTACAAACACAGAAAAACTTTGCAAAACATAGAAATATTTTGGCAAACTCAGAGCAGCTTTTGCAGCATCAGATGAGGTTAGGAAATGTCAGGCTACTGTTAAAACAACCTACGAGCAGGACAGTAACAAACAGATGATGCTTCTTTAACATGTTCAGGCTGAAAAATCATGATTAAATTCAACCAAATCAATAAATGCTGCACAGAAGCATTAAATAGCACTGAGATAGTAAGAGCAAGTACAGAAAAGAAAAAAGCTTTGTAGGTCCAGATGGTTTTAGAAGTAATCCTAGTCTTGTAGTCGCATGTGCCTGAGCTAGGCACAGGGAAGCTCTGAATAAATGAGCACAGACTTGCAAAAATGTAAGGCTCTTATACCAGCAGGATGAAAGACTTTTAACACAGTTAAGCCCTCAGGCCAGTCGGATAAACACACCATAAGCCTTCCACCAGCAGTTACCAGCTTGGTTGGATTGAATCAGCCCTCTGCTCCCAACAGAGTGCAAAAAAAACTTTAATGTAAAATGAACTGATTTTAAGCTCAAGTGCAGTAACAA
This sequence comes from Protopterus annectens, assembly GCF_019279795.1. NCBI lineage: Eukaryota > Metazoa > Chordata > Ceratodontiformes > Protopteridae > Protopterus > Protopterus annectens. The sequence continues at coordinate 1,276,981,503 of NC_056731.1, read as the reverse complement.
ATGCTTTACAGCAAAAGATAGAAAACTCCTGCACTATCAGGAATCCTTGAAAATAAGTTCATAAACCCCGAGAAATGTACACACATACAGAAAAAGGTGTGCAAACATAGGGCATTGTCTACAAACATAGAAGAATTTTGCAAAACCTAAAAATATTTTGGAAAATTCAGAACAGCTTTTGCAGTATCAGAGGAGGTTAGGAGTACTGCTGACCCTACGCCACTCTACTAGTCAGTCTCCTTTGCCCCTTTACTTTGAGTCAAGCTTAAGGTACTTTTTTTTTTTCTACAAACACCTTTATCGAATTATAATTTGTGACATAGGCAAATTTACATTCATATAAAAGTAATCAAACTATAGTAACATAAACATTATACTTTACGTATATTGCTATATATCATATAACCTAAGCAATATTACAGAAATTATTCAATTTCTGCTATAAAAAGTTTAAAGGCAGTCTTCTTGGCCATAAGTTTAAACTCCCAAATTTCTTAAATTCCTCCACTAGGTGTTGCCGCTGCATACGTCTTTCATAGAGGAGTCTAATTTTTCTAAAGCAGAAAGCATGAGTTATGATTTGGATGTCCTAGTACATATCCCAGTTGCTTTACCACTGGCATTAAACCACTGTGATATATGCTGGTAATTAGTCACTTCAGACTGAGGACATCCAGAAACAACAAAGATGCAATCCCCAAACTGGATAACTAGATATTGTGCATTATTCAGCTGCTCTTTGATATTCTTTTTGTGAAAACTGGGACTATAAGGAGAGGTGAGAGACCACCTTGGTGTAGCCCTGTGTCCACCTTTAACATCCCGACTTAACGTTGAGAAATTAGACATGGCTCCCACCAGAGGTACAAGAATGCAGACACCTCAAATGCATGGACTGAATAGTACACAGATGTAGCTCTGAAACCTCATACTGTTGTAGCATCTCCCACAAAGTATTCTGGGATATGCCATCATATGCCTTCTCCAGGACCATAGAATACATAACATCTCCCACAAGGTATTCTGGGATGTGCCATCATATACCTTCTCCAGGACCACAGAATATATAAAAGCAGTACTTGAAAACTCGAGCCCCCTTAAATACCTGTGCAAAGGCAAAGAATAGATTAATTGTTACTCCGCTAAGAATGAAATGCTGTCATGCACTTTATTGTTGGCTTTTCCAATGAATAAAGAAGTATAATTCCTTTCTAACTGGAACACACCCTCTTTTTCCCTTTTTTGAGAATGGGACCCACCACCCCAGTTTCAGTCCACAGGTACTGCCCATCTTCTATGCTAGATTGAAAAAATATGTTAATCATAACACCCTAAAAGTGTACATTGTCTTCAACATTTATGACTCAATCTTATCCTGTTCTGCAGCTCTGACCTAATGAAACTCTTAACTTCTGCAGTGATCTTGGCTACAGAAATGAATTCCATCTCACCATTTTCTTCTGGAACCACCTTGCCCACTCCTTATACTCCTTGATCAGTAGCCATAGAGAGAGGAACCTTCCTATGCCTTTACTGTTCAACTAGCATCACACGGAGAGCCTATTGCTATACCTTTAAGCCATGTGCAAGGAGTCATTATTAATTAGTTCTGGAGTTTGAGTTAGCAGAATTGAATTACATATTATCTTCAGTTACTCATTTTTTGCTGGCTTAGGATCCAGATGCAAAAGACTTTTTATAGCCATTTATCTATACAAATTCTTTCCTACAGTTGCAATTTATTTATTGCCAGACACTGTCTGTATGATATAAAGATCCACATCTACCCTAACATTAGATGGTGTCATTCTGCATTACTAAGTGACATTTAATGACTTTGGTCTCTCTAACACAACTGAAGTGAAGTAAGTTGTGTGCCTAGTTCTGATTTCCCATCTGTTTTGTAAACTGTGAGACAACTGACCACTTTTTATTCTTGTGGTTGTCTTCTGACTTGACTGTGGTTTGAAAGTACTGCTGAAAGTTCTCCCAGTTCACTTTTGTGCCTGTCTAACAGGCATAGTTAGCCTTCTGCTTGTTTACATTTTTTTTGAAGCCAGACTTTCATAAGTGATTACTAGGCATGTGGTTCCGGAGACTATTATGGAACCTAGCACAATTTCCCAGTTGTCCCAAAGCAGTCCGGTTAAGTGATTTGCGTAGGAGGGCATAATGGATAAATGAAGGCTGAGGGAATCGAACCCTGTGTCACAAGAAAAAGTGCATTAACAGCTCATAGCCCTAGTTCTCTCCATTAACTGCAAGAAATTAAACCTTCTTTGAAGTAGGCCCATGGGATATCTATACAAATTACCCCTCAAGTACATTCAAGTGTTCCAGTTACAAGACTTCCAAATGCCCAGTGATTTTTCTACTTTAATCCCACTAGCTGTAGCCATGTTGTGTTTCACCATTTTCATGGGTTCATCAGTACAGCACATATGGTGAGTTTCACCATTTTCTAAGAAATCTCCACTTATAAAACAACTTAATGCCCTCTACATTAGGGTGATTGCAAAATATCCCACACAACAATCATGATAGAGTAAAAAGGTCACTCAAAATAGCCAGAAAGACAACAGCCCGATCCCAGCTTAAACTTGGTGTATCCTAAATCTCCTTTGAAGGAGGCCCGTGGGAATATATGCAAATATCACCTTAAGAACATTCAAGTATTCCGTCTTCAAGGCTTGTGAATGTCCACTAAATATTTACTGTAAATCTTTATTCAAGAGCCTTTATACATTAGTGCATTCAAACCTTTAAAGTCAAAGCCCAGTAGTTGTAGACATGCTCACCAGTTTTGAGCTTGTCAGTAATGCATAAGTGGTTAGTTTTCTGCAGCATAAGCACATTTGTAATGATTCATTCAGCCCTTTAAAGCCAAATCCCACTTGCTGTAGGCATGACATGTTTCACCTTTATTTTATAGGCTTTTGAGCTGAAGTTTCATTCCTTCTACACGCAGACTCAATCCTACTAGCTCTGTGTTCTTTCCTCCTGAGAGATGAGTAATGATCTAAATTAGTCCTGAGGCATATTATCTTCCCACTAATTCAACAGTGCATCTCACTCTTCATTTTGTCAATATCTATGTCACTTAGCTTGTAGGTCACCAACACTAGTCTTATCCCTACTCAGGATTTCCCTCCTTTTTCTTCAGCTTCAGACAAGTTGGCGTAATGGTTCTCTTGCAATGCACAAGGTACAATGTTTGAGCCTTACCTGTTTGGAGTTTGCATGTTCTCCCTGTGTCTCTGTGGGGTTCTTTCCACCTCTGAAAAACATGCTGAGTGTTTCCATCTGAAACTCGCCAATGAACTGACCCGTGGACAGCAGCACAAACTCTATATGGTGCCCTATAGGGGGGAGAGGTGTTACAGACCACCCGCTTTGGGCATCTGCTGTGGTGTGCAGTATTCTCAAGACAGGAAAACACAGATGACAGACTGCATGGTGTGGCAGGGCTAGCCACCTGATAGTGTAAACTATGACTCTAGTTGATTTAGTCATGTTGAGTAATGTTGCCAAATGGGCATGGGTATTTGCCAGTGATAAGTGGGTTGAGGACCCAGCCTACCCTGACCTATGCCAGGGACCCATGCTAATGGTGGGAGGGGTGCATGTGCCCTTTTTGGACAGTGTATGCCTGCCATAAAGCCCAGCAGCCCTGGGTCAGTAAGCTACTGGCCAGCCAGTATCCAGTTGGCCAGCCTGGGTTACCTGGTATAGCTCTGTTGAGTGAAAGCTGGACTTGAAACCGATCAACCTGCCAAACATAAACTAAGAATTGCTACTCTCAATGTAAGTTTACTGACAGGATGGAGCTTTGGAAGTGGATGACACAATGGTACAGAGGAGGCTGGGCATCCTGTGTAGCCAAGAGATGAGATGAAAAGGCAGTGTTGCAAAGCCACTTTGCTTGGGATCCAGTGTCTTCTACTCAGGAGGAGGACAGGCTAGAAATGGTGTGGGAATTGTGGGGGGAGAGAGGCTTCAGAAGGCAGTGAGGGGTATCCTCAGAATTAGTGACAGACTCCTGGCAATCTGACTCAAGTATAATGATAGGGCAGTATTCATAATTTAAGCCTATGTCTCACAGCCGAGTTGTGATGGTAAGAAAAAGAGAGCATTCATAGTGCAGTTGCAGGACCAGGACAACAGAAGTTGGTGTTGATAATGGGTGACTAGAATGCACATATCAGGACAGACAGAACAGGATATGTAGACTGCCTGGGTCCACATGGGTAGGCAACCGGAATAAAGGAGAGGCCATTCTAGAATTCTGTCTGACAAATGGCTTTGATAGTAGCCAACACATGGTTCAAAAAGAGAGACCATCACAAAATCACATGCAATTCTGGTGGACTTCCTCCAATTAAGGAATGGGCATTGTGGTATAGAATCAGTGATTTGCAAAGTCATCCTCAGTTAAGAAGTCTGCCCTCAGCATAAGCCACTGGTTGCCACAATCCGCTTCAAGCAATGGTCAGAGAAGGCTCTAAGATAAACAGAAACCAGGTTTAAGGTCTGGAAGTTGACTGGAAAGAAAGTACAAATGTTTAAGGAATTACTTGGGGCTTGAATGGCAGCACCTCAAAACAGCATGTGCGAGGACTACAGAACAGATATGTGACCAAGCCAGGTATGGAAATGAGGTTCATAAGGAAAGCTGGCAGTGGAATGCAGAAGTCCAGGAAGTCATTAAAAGAAAGAGAGTGAAGGAAAAAGTGGGAGATAGAAAAGACAGACTAGGAAGGAATACTGGTTGGCTAACAAAGAAGCTAGAAAGGGGGTTGCAAAGAACAGGGCATTGAAGGCACTCTACCAGCTTCTGTAGAGTGACTCCATTGATGGAATAAAGAAACTATATGTCAGCTTGCAAAACAAAGATCAAAAGATAAAGAAGATAGTCTGACACCCATCATAAGGGATGCCAGAAACAACCTGCTCACCAGTACACAGGACATCAAAGGCAGATAGAAGGAATACTTCCAGCAGCTTCTGAATGAAGGAAGCCCCACAGAAGCTGTACTGCCCCAATCACAGTCTATGATGAGAGAAGCAGAGGAGCCCACTCTAGAAGAAGTAAGAATAACACTTCGGAAAATGAAGTCTAGGAAAGCAGCAGGCTCAGATGACGTCACAGCAGATATGATGAAGATGCTGGGTGAGATGGGGTGAAATGGCTCCTGAGGGTATTCATAGCAGTGTGGTGAGAAAGGTGTATCCCAGATGCCTGGAAAATAAGCATACTCATACCAGTTTGCAAGAATAAAGGGGACATCCACAACTGTGGGCAGTACAGAGGTATCAAACTCCTATCACATTGCATGAAAGGTCTGGAGAGGGTGAGTGATAAATGGATACATATAAAGTAAGATGGGGGATGAGCAGTTCGGATTCAGATCAGGATGGAGCATATCTAGCTCAAAGTTTGCAGTGCGACAGATAATTGAGAAAAGGCTAGAAATTAGCTAAGAGTCCAACTGGGCATTCCGAGACCTTGGAAAAGCATTTGACAAGGTCCCAAGAAAGCTGATTTGGGCAGTACTGTGGTAGTTCAAAGTCCCAGAAACATTGGTAGAATTGGTGCAGGCTACATACAAGGACCCAGTGACTCAAGTACAAACAGTGCTTGGTCACTCAGAGAGGTTCCCATTGGGAGTGCTGTATGCCAGGGTTCAACTTTGAGCCCACTGCTGTTCATGTCGGTTATGGCCTACATTAGCAAACAGGCCAGAGGGGGCAGACCAACAAAGTTGCTATATGCAAATGATGTGAGCAAGAACTTCAGTGATGGTTAGGGGAATGGAATGCAAAACTGAAGGCACATGGGATGAAACTAAGTACAGATAAGAAGTTGTAATGGCAGCAAATTGGGGGAAATCAGAAGAAGATGAAAACTGAGGTAGAAGGGAAGAACAGGTTAACAGCTTCAAGTATTTGGGAGGGATGGTTGACAAGAAGGGAAGTCTGAATGAGCAAGTCAAAGCTAGAAACAAAGGGACTGCAGCCAACTGGCATAGTGTGTCAGGTGTCGGCATGACAGAAGAATGCCAAAGACACTGAAAAGTAAGGTGTACAACAGTGGTGTGACCAGTGCTACTGTGTGGTACAGAAACCTGAGCTGTAAAGTCAGAGCAGATGAGAAAGTTAGAGGTGATAGAAATGAAGTGTTTGAGAAGTGGTAGGATACACACTGTGGGAGAGATGAAGACATGAGTAAAAGTCAAAGTAGCTCCAATTGCAGACAAGATCAAAGAGAGCAGGTTATGGTGGTGTGGGCCAAACCTCCCAACTGTCTCAAATTACTCTGTTTTTACCAAGTTTTGGGGTCAAAATGAAGGGGTGCCACGATTCCCGAGTGGCACCCCTTCATTTCCGATTTTTTTGCTTTCTTTCTTTTTTTTATGTTTTGAATTTTCGCACTGTCGGAGCTGACGTCATCGCACGCACGATGACATCAGCTCCGTCAACGCTACCAGCCAGTCGGAATTGAGCTCAAGGAGCTCGCATCATTATTTCCGGCTGGCTGTGAGCAGGCTCAGCAGGCGGGAAATGAGAATTAAACAGTAGCAGCACTAATGCTGCCGAGAATGGGCTGGCTTTACATTACTTTTTTAAACTGCTGCAATGCTGCGAATGGGCTGGCGACTGGAGTTATTTTATTTTTGCAAATTTCTTCCAACGTAAACTGACTTTGGGCTGCAGGCTGAGAGAACGGGATGAAGCAAGGCAAGGCATTTGGTAAGGAAACAAAGTGTGTATGTGTGTAGCTAGGTATTCACTTATTTGTTAGGTAGCGATTTAGGGTGTGTGTCCATTGTATATTAAGTATCCGTATTTAAAGTAGCTCTGTCCATGTGTGTAAAAACAAGCAGGTAGCTCCGTTTTAAGTATGTGTAAGCAGCTTTGGTTTATATTAGAAAATAGAAATATTTGTAGCAGGTCCATTTTGCAGAAATGTTTGTGGGTGTAAGCATCTCCGGTTTATGTTAGAAATCTTTGTAGCAGCTCTGTTTTAATGTGTGTGTGTGAGAAATGCAGGTCTGTTTTACATTTATCTTTGTAGCAGCTTAAGCAAAAGTGTATGTGAGAAATCTCTGCAAGTCCGTTTTACATTTTATATAAATCGTTGGTGTGTGTGTGGTTTAGATTAGAAATCTTGCAGCTCCGTTTAAATGCGTGTTGGAGAAATCTCTGCAAGTCAGATTTATCTGTGTAAGCAGCTCCGGTTTATATTAGAAAATAGAAATATTTGTAGCAGCTCCATTTTGCAGAAATGTGTGTGTGTGTAAGCATCTCCTGTTTATGTTAGAAATCTTTGTAGCAGCTCTATTTTAATGTGTGGTTTACATTAGAAATCTTTGTAGCAGCTCCATTTACATTTTACAGAAATCTTTGTACTAACTAAGCAAGCAGCGCTGGTCCGTTTCACTGTGTATGTGAGAAATCCCTGCAATAGCAGCTCCGTTTACATTTTACAGAAATCAGTGCAGGACAGTTCCATTTTACATTTTAGCAAGCTGTGGAGTTACTCTGACTGTAGCGCATAGGGACACGGGCTCAAGACTTGCTAGTGAAATGCATGGTGGTAACACAACATTTTATTCTAACAACTTTACAAAATTATACCAGCAATATTTAAAATGTGTCCCTGGTTTTTGACCTTTTGCCCCCCCCCCCCAAAAAAAAATAAAAAAAGAAATTGAAAATAAGAGTGAGAAGCTGTGTAAGATGCCTATGGCTTATACTACTGTCATTCTATGTATAGTGTGGATGTGGAAATAGACTTTTATGATGGAATTGTTCTGAATTGGGCAACTTTCTCATTATTTGTTCATGCATTTTGTTTCACTGCCTACAGTACAGCCTACTGGAAAAATGTTAAAATAATTTAAAATGCGCTATAAAAAGTGTGCTGTACTGTACAAGGAATATAACTGAATAAAGTCAGGAAGATGTATCAAAGAAAAGAGCACATGTATGTTTCTTGTTTTGTGTGCAAGAGGCCAATGATTTGAAAACAGCCCAAAGGTGATTTTTATCCACAACTGACCAAATGCATTTTCTTTGGATGTGGTGTGGGTTTCAATGAATGTGAGTTTCAAGGGCAGGGAAGTTTTAATTCTAAGTCTATTTTCATTGTGAGACAGTATTGCTTTGTTTACCAGATGTTTATTAGTGTTTGGACATTGTTGTGCTGTAAAATGTAAAAATAATATCCAAATAATCATTGCAGAAGTAAAGCAGTATGTACACATTAGTGTTTATGGTAAATGGGGCGAAATAGCCAGGTGACGGGACATTGGAATGGCTGCAGGGGGACTCTGGGGCCATATCTTGGTCATCTGTTCTTCAGTTTACGTTTGAAAGTTGGTATTCCATAATTCCATTGGAGTCGGTGGGGTTACGTAATTATGTATGCAAATTAGATGTTAATCAGCGTACATATTTGTACCTATTTTTCATGGGCCTTGTCCAGATTTTTGATGTTTCCAGGTTGAGAGGTATGGTGTCGGCACATGTGCAGAAAAGCAGATGATAATCTGGTGAAGAAGATTTGTGACAGGAAATAAGTAAGGGGAAACGAGTGTCCAGCAAAGAGGTGGATGGATTATGTGAGAGATGATCTGTGACAGCCAAGCATGAGTGCCGAAGATGGCAGGAGTGTGGCAATGAATCAAGAAAGATGGCCACAGTTAACACACCACCCTGACCCCATGTAGAAAAATAGAGTTGATGATGATGAATTCTTCTTCAGCTTCAGACAGTGGTCCTGCATTCCATACTGGTGGCTAATATTTTAGACCAAGGATAAGTTGTGTTAGACTACCACCACAAGGTCTTGAAATCATATCTTCATCTGTCAGACTCATTTTAATTCATAATGCATTTCACCATTTATTTCTGTTCTTAGTAGCAGCTGCCCTATGCTGTTGTACCACTGTATATTTTCCAAAGCCTTCCTTATTTTATACATCTTTCTTCACAAAGCTTGTCCCTATAAATGTAATGACTGTAGTCACTAAATAACTTTTTGAATATCTACCTTTGAAACCTTTTCATCAGGCCTTCTGAATAATTGTGGACTTTGTCCTAAGTGGTGAAAACCTTCCAGAAGTTGTAAAAAATTTCTGAAGTTCATTATACTTGTGTAGCACTCGCTGAGCAGTATTGGTTTCTTGCAGAACATACAGTTATCTAATGATTTACATAATATATATTATTATCTGTAAAGGTTTGTAGTGTAGTGACAATACTTGTATGTAATATGAACTAAACATCATACATTTTCATTCTTTTTGTGCATGTGTGTGAAATTTGCTTTATACTGTTTTTTTTTTTTTGTTGTTTTCCCTGAAACTTGCTTTATCCTGTTCAGGGTCATAAGGGGAGCCATTGTTTATCCTAGTAGTAAATGGATTGTAAGCTTGGAGTCGGTCCTTCAGGGGACACCAATCCATTGCAGGAGATAGGCAGGTAACACCCAAACAAGTATACTGCACCTATGGGCAAATTAAAGTATTACCATACTCCCAGGTGTAACCCACACTGACACATGCAAGGCAGGTAACCTTTGCACAGAAAGTACCCCAAATGTAAAACAAGGCTGCTGAAAAAGTATTGTGAGACAGCCATGTTAACTACTGCAGCCCTTTGACATTAACATATTAAAAAAAAATGTAAAAATATGAAAGGCATATTGTACTCAATAGATTGCAGAATATAAATACTGAATAAGTTCTAGAAGATGGAAATGCTTTTACCAGCTTTGACAGTTTATGTAAGGTTTATTGCTTAACATATGTTAGGCAATTATTTGAATGATGTTGATTAACCAGGTGCTTATTTGATTAGTCTGGGCACCACTGCTTCAGGTGTAACCCAGGAGACTACAAGTTAGCACAACAGCAATATAGCAGGAATACACCGTCCATTTTGGTCACAGAATAAAATAAAGTTGATCTGGCAAGTTGAAAATACAGCGTGGCGATTATACACACACACACACACACACTAGGTTCCAGAAACAAATACCTTACTGCAGAATAATAGGGAGCTATCGTGCAAGTATATTAATGAAAAGTCCTATTCAGAGTGTGTGTTAATCTACCAAACTTGTATTTTGCATATGAGTGTATTAACAGTTAGAGCTGCATGCATCAGGACTCTGCTTGGTCAGGCAGTATACAGTAGAGACCAATACACATTGAAAAAACTTAGATTATTATGGGAATGTTGTATTCAGGAATAGGTATTGGGTAAGTACATTTTTTTCTCCAGGGAGGGGATCAGCAAATACAATGCAATGGGTGGGTTTGAGTGGGATGACATTATAGCACCACTGAGAAAGAAGAATCATATTCTTCATAGACTTGAATGCTGACCTAACAGGATTAGTCTTCTAGCCCCTCTAGCACTCTACAGCTTTTAATTACCTTTTCCATAATCAAACTCTATCCCTAAATGTGAACAAGTGCCTTTTAATTCCCTATACCTCCTTACTCTCCCTTCTTCACTTACTTACCTACTGTTATCTAATTCTGTTCCTTGACTTTCTCTCTCTAAATATACCACAATCTTGTTTTCCCTCACTTCATATTACAATTGCTATTTGTATTAGACTAACTTACCTTTACTTTTTCTCTAAACTGTCTTAAATTTCTGTAAATATTAAATGATCGTCTTAACCAATGTTTTTATATTATGTCTAATTTGTTATAATTATTTAAACTGCTGATATTTTTGTTTTATTTTTGAAATTGTAAAATTATTGTTCTTAAAATGTTTTATAATAATTTGGAGCTTTTCTTCCCGAGCCTCCACTGAAAATGGGCTTCTACCCTAGTCAGACTTTCCCCATAATCAAATGTCAATAAAGTATATAAAAGTAGAATTTCCTGTTACTGAGTCATTTAAATTGAAGTATTTGCTTTAGTTTCTGCATTAGTTAGTACGTAAATAAACTATGGAAATGTACTGTTGCACAAAATTTAAATCATTGTGTTTGCCTATGCATGACTACAGAATTGTGAAGAGAAGCCATGGAATGAATCATATCATGGATCCTTCTGTTTTCAGACTGTTGTTCTGTCCAAGTCCATTTGTTTTCAGTTGAATTGTAAACATACCTGAGAACATCTTCACGGCATCCGGATTATCCATTTAAGAAATGCTTCTGCATATAGACATATAAAACTTACATCAGTCAAGAATGTCATTCTAATTGCTATGCTCAGTCCTGTCAGTATTTTTCTATTGCAGTGTGAAAGACTGTCTTCTTGGTAACTAAATGTATCAGTGCTACCTCATGTGGTCCAGTAGTAGCTGATGAGATCTTAACTTATTGGATGCCCCAAATTGTATTTTTATTAAACATTTTACTCCTAGAATGCCAAAGACTGCATCTGAGAGGACTAAATCTCTGTATTTTGTCTCTTTTTTGGTACTATACCACAAATTCTATCAAGACATGGTCATCACCATCCAACAATTGTAATAGTAGTCTTTATACGGTCTTCCCACTGGTTATATCCTTCTGGTGTTACTTATTGGGTTTCAGTCATTTCATTTACAATGTATATTCCTCCACCAATTGGGCGGCCATGGTGGTGCAGCAGTTATCATTGCCGCCTCACAGCAAGAGGTTCTCCTGTTCGATCCTCGGCTGGGGTGCCTTCTGTGCAGAGTCTGCATGTCCTCCCTGTGGTCGCGTGGGTTTCCTCCGGGTGCTCCGGTTTCCTCCCACATCTCAAAGACATGCTGTAGGTGGATTGGACACACTAAATTGGCCCTAGGCGTGAGTGCATGCATGTGCCTTCTGTGGAAGGTTGGGTGCCGGGCTGGCAACTCGACACCGTAAAACTCCACTGCCAATCATGAGCGGACGGTGATCCGCTGTGGCGACCCCTAACTGGGAAAAGCCGAAAGAAGAAGAAGATTCTTCCCCCAGTTATAGCAGATTGCATCTATGGCTGCAAATAGTAGTTGCCATATGACCTTTCATTTTGGTATGGAAAACGTTACTTAAATACCGCTTGTTTGATAATCAAAAGGTAATTGTATTTGTCCAGTGGTGTTCTCTCCAAGTTTTGCAAATGTATAGAATAAAACAGAAAGAATAATCTGCCTCAAGTTTTATGCTACAATCAAACATGTCAATGGTAATTCTGAGTAACTGTTGCACTGGACTGAATTATGATGTTTTATACAATAATGTTCTCTGTCCACAGAATAAACTGAATACTAAATGTGCTATCTGCTTTGCCTCTTTGTAATGCCTTATCACAGATGAATCTAGGTGCATTACATTTATGTTAAATAATACAATTGGTTGACATGGCAGTAGTGCAGTATTTAGACATTAAATAAGACCATGTTGTGTAAGCTTTTCTGCTGAAATAAATAAATATGACTCATAATGTTTGTTTTCTTTGTATTACTCAATCCATCAAAAATAAAAAGACAAAAGCTCTTGGAGGATATTCACATCACTAGGAGAATTTAAGATAGCACCCACCTGCAGTCATACCACTGGTTTTGACTTGCACCTCAGAAAAGTATATCCCAAACAGTAGAGGCCTTGGGTTTCACCGCTCGTTATGGGTCCACTACTAGAGGTGGCTTCCCATATTTTGACTGTGTGGGTTCTATCAGTGAGCCAATTAGCTACCAATCTGGTAACATATGGGTTGATGCCTAGCTGGGAGAGTTTATCTATTATACCTGAGTGGTGAATAGTGTTGAAGGCTTTGGCTAGGTCAAGGTAGGTGGTGTGCACAGTCTTCCCCTTGGCCATGGCTTTGGTGACTGCTTTGAAGAAGTTGATAAAGTTTAACAGGCATGATCTCCCTTTGACAAAACCAAATTGTGTGGAGTCAAGCTTTTGGATGTTGGCAATGTCCTTGTTTATAAGGTCCATGATAATGCATTCCATAGCCTTGCAGATCAGGCTAGTTAGGCTGATGGGCCTATAATTGTCTGGGTTAGTGGACACTCCACCTTTGTGTAGAGGGATGACAGTGGCTGTTCTCTATTTGGCTGGGATGAAGCCGGTGCTCAGGCTTTGGTTGAATAGAGTGCCTAATGGAGCTGAAAGCTCATGCCTGAATTCATGTAGGGCACAGGCAGACATGTTTTCAGGTCCCATGAGACTGTATTTTTTGCCTTTTGAGAGGGCATTAAAGACCTGCTCCCTGGTGATGAGGAGGGGGGCAGGTGCTGGGAATGTCCTGGTTTACTGATGGGGGGAGCAAGGGGGGGGTGGAGTTTCCACTGAACCTGTCTGCCAGCAGGTTGGCAATATCTGCAGCTTTTGTGCATGTTATGTTCTTGACCACCAGTTCAGAGCAGATTTGAGTGTTACCTTTGAGATTGCAGATGTATGTGAAGAAGGCCTTGTGATTGTCCTTAGTGGATGTGGCCAATTTGGGCTCGAAGTTAGTCTTATAGGATTTCACCAGTGTCCTTATTTGCTTGTTCAAAGGAGAGATTGCTTCTAACTTGGCACCTGCCCCTTCTTGGTCCCAGACAGCAATTTTTTTCATTTTATTATAGTTTGTTTATTGCTGCTGTCCACCAGACAGGTTTACTCTTCCTTGAGGATGATGATTTGGTCCTGTCAGGTATTGCTGAGTCCGTACAGCTATGTAGGTGCTCATATAGTTTTTTGATGTAGGGTTGGACATTAGTGCTGGTCTCAACTGACGGGATGGTGGTTGTGAAGCTGCTTATACCTACACTCAGGAGACTGTAGTCAGCTTTTGAAAAGTTATTTTGTTTGACCATGACCCGGGGAAAGTGACCGCTTTATGGTCAGATCTTACCAAGGAGTATGACACTGTAGGAGTGCTACAGTGGCTACTCATGTTGGTTAGTACCAGGTCCAGGATATTTTCACCTCTTATGGGGGTGTCTAACAGCTGATCCAATGCATTGGCATTGAATTAGAGGAATCTATAGACATTCGTGTTTGGGCTAGAATAGGTCTTCCACTCTATGGTTGGATAGTTGGACACCCAGGATCAGTGTAGAGGGTTGAATCTTGATGGATTCAAGTAAGTCCAGATAGGTGGAGTGGGCATGCTGAGTTATGGTTTGGGGTCTGTAGCTAGCTATGATTTGAATAGGTGTTTTGTCAACATTTAACTGCACTTGAGTGCCTCCTGTATGTCAGACTGTTTGACCAGCCTGGAGGTGTGTATGTCTTTGATAAGTATTGAAACTCCACCTCCTTTGGCTTTGTAGCCCTATGCTTGGGGTCTGAAAGTATGGTAGGATGAGTAACCTGGTAAGGCTGGGGTGCTCTCTGCACAAATATCGGCATCCTCCAGGGTGAGGAATGCTTGCAGTGAGTGCAGTTTCATGCTAAGACTCCTAGCGTTTAGCAGCATAACCTTTAAATTTTGTTTAGAAGAATTTCCACATTGGTAATTTTGTGCTCATGACTTTGCCTAAAAAAGGCACTATGGGAGAGGCAAGAGCCTTTGCCAGAAGCCTTCTCTGGCAAAGCATCATGGTCTGTCAGTCTTGTCCACCCAGGCTGTCCGGTATTAGATTGGAATGACACCAGAAACTAAGCCAATTGTTAAAGACAATCAATTTGTGTTTGTATTGAGGCATACTTCTGGGTGATGCTAGGATACTGCTTAAGGCTAGGGACATACCTGCCTGGGACACATTCAGTGAGCTCGATCATGTCTCTCTTCTTATAGTCCAGAGAGGTACGTCTCAAGTCATTCACACCAATATGGACTATGGCAGAGTTATAACAATACCTGTTGTTAAGAGGCTTGTGTGTATGCATGATATGGCGTATTCTATCTAGGCTAGGGAGGGGCACATCTGTATGTTTCATGATAGTCTGCTATGACTAGTATGTTGGGTTTGTGGCTGGGCCTTAGAGCCTGTGAGAGACAGGTGTGTGTATTGTGTGTGCTGCTTGGTGCTGTGGGTTGTGATGTGCATGTGTGTTTTTGCTTTGGAGGTCTCTCTTGTTTAGGTATGTTTTTGTTGAGAACCTCTGCATATGTAGGTGTGTGTTGCACTGGTGTGGGTGGTGTTAGAGGTGTGGTGTTTATAGTGTTTGAGCAGGCAACGTTCTCAGTGCCAGATGTGTACTGGCTTGTGACGGAGACAGTAAGGATTCTAGGTTCTTAATGTAATTGCATCTGTCACATATTGTGTTCCTACGTGGTGGTAGTAGAGGGTTGTCCATGTACATGAGGCAGTTGCTATACTCCCTTAGGTGGTGGTAGTAGAGGGTTGTCCATGTACATGAGGCCGTTGCTATACTCTCTTAGGATGCCCATGTCAACCAGACTAGCAGGAAAAACCATGGGGAATTGTCAGTCCATGGTTGTCAGAATGTGGGGAAGAGAGGTCAGGGATAGTAGAGTGGGTACTATCTGAGAAGAATACCTATTGGTGTGAGTAGGACTGGATAAAAGCAACACAGTAGCTGCAAGGAAGGGCCTCACTTAAACAGGAGTGCTGGTAAGGGAAAAAATGCAGCTGAGATACCTCTCAGAGTTAAAACAGCATAGTGGCAGTGTGAAAAGTGCAAACAAGCACAAACACTGGGTTTAAATACCACAAATTCTCCTGCACATCAACCAAAAGGAGATGCTAGCTGTACAGAATGCTCTGACAGCTTTCAGATACTTTATCCTTCCAGGACAACTGCTGATAAAAACAGACAACACCACAGTTATGTGGTACATAAACAAGCAGGGAGGAAACCTATTCTTACCCGCTCTGCAGGTTAGCCATGACTCTGTGGAGCACGGCTTTGGACAACCAAGTCCATCTACAAGCTCAATTCTTGCCAAGCAAACAAAATTCACTGGCAGAAGACTTAAGCAGAAATCTCCTAGACCCACATGAGTGGAAATTGGAGCCCAGCACCTTCAACCCCCTGATCCCAGAGGTGGGGGGACCCCAGAGGTGGATCTCTTTGCCTCCCCCCACAACCACCAGTTAAGCAAATTCTGCACCAGGAACCCTCACAGCAGGGCCTAGAAAGTGTTTGCCCTATCCGTTCAATGTGAAAACCTCTCAATCTATGCCTTTCCCCCCTCGGCCCCTTCTCTGAAGAGTACTACTCAAGATAAAAGAAGACAGGCCAAGGACAATTCTGATTGCCCCAGACTGGCCACGTCAGCACTGGTACCCACTCTTTCACAGCCTGATGACTGTGCCACCCTGGCACCTACACCAGACCCCTACCTTGCTGTCACAGCAGGAGGGACAGATTTTGCATCCACAATTACAACCCCTAAATCTTGCAGCCTGGCTTATTCCTTGAATACTCCACCAGCAACCCTAAGTACACAGGTTCTGGACGTCATTCTTGAACTTAGAAGGCCTAGTACTAGGAAATCTTGTGTGTAAAAGTGGAAAAGATATTGTTCTTGGATTCAGTCTAAAGTAAAGGACACAGCTGTGCCCTCCTTACCTCTAATCCTGGATTACCTAGCAGAGCTACTCCACAGAGGCCTGTCTTTCTCCTCCATTAAGATTCATGCCTCTGCCATTTCTGCTCAGTACAATACTGAGCCACCTCTGTTTTCTCACCCTCTCATCAAACAGTTCCTGAGAGGGTCTAACAACTTAAGGCCCCCAAGGAGAGCACCCACCCCTGCTTGGGACCTTAACTTTGTACTGGAAAAGCTCACGCTTCCCCCTTTTTGAACCTGCTGCTTTAGCAGAGTTAAAATTCCTCTCTTGGAAAACAGCCTTGCTTCTAGCCATCACTTCAGCTAGAAGAGTGTCTGAGCTACAGACACTGATGGCTATGGGACCCTTTACTATATTCCACGCTGACAGGGTTTCCCTAACCCATCCTTTATGCCTAATGTGGTGTCCAGTGTGGCCAACCTTCTTCTCTAACCCCCAGAATAAAGACAAAAGGATCCTGCACTCTTTGGATGTGCACAGACAGCTCAGGTTCTACCTTGATAGGACTAAGCCTTTTGGAAAATCTGACCAGTTGCTAGTCAGCTTTGCAACAGGGGCAGAGGGCAAGGCCATTTCTAAATAAACCCATTTCCAAATGGATAGCACACTGCATCCATTTCTGCTACAAGCACCATGGAAACCAACCCCCTCAGGGGGTCAGAACACATTCCACTAGGGATGCTTCTACCTCTACAGCATAGTTTCATAGTTTCATAGTTTAGTACTAGGCTATCTGCCCTGGGGCATTTGCAAGCCTAGCCCTAGAGATGTGGCTTTCGCCACCCCATGTAGTGGTACTAAGGTGTATAGAATAAATTTAGAATATTGTGCCTTTATCTAGTATTGACACATTGAAGACCCCCTTACTTATTAAAATTAGTTTACTGTGTCTCTGTCAAGTAGCGACACAGGGGTGACCCCCTGGGTAAACCTACGATCTCCCATCCACTCATCAAGATTTCTCTTGAAGAGAGTCAGTGAGGGGCTCTGCCTAACATGAACTGGGATTTTGTTCCAAAGTATGGGAAGCCTCTGAGTTATGAATCTGTCCCTCCAGCATGTTCTATTCATGTTTGTACTGAGGTTTAACTCTTTGGCTCTCATGGTTCTTATGGATTTGGATTTTTTGAGGTGGAGCATGTCCATCAATTCCTGGTTGGACATGGCCTTGTACGTCAGGCACAGATCACCTCTGAGCAGGCGGTATGCTACTGAATAGAGCTGGAGTTTCTTTAGCCTGGTAGCATATGACATATGTTGGAGACCCTTGATCCTCTTGGTGAGGTACTTCTGGGGTCTTTCCAGCTGTTGTAAGTGCTGGGTGAGGTACATACCAAATGGGGCATTGTACTCAATCATGGGCCTGATAAGGGAGGAGTACAGGGGCATGATGACCTCCTTTGATCTGGATGCGAACCCCTTCATGATAAGGTGGGCAAGGTAGAAAGTCTTTCTAACCACTTTGGCAATGTGGGTGTCAAATGAGAGGTTACTATCAATTTGGGTCCCCAGGTCTCTGATTACTTTTTCGGTACTCATTGGGTTACTGTCTATGTGATAATTTGTGGGTACTTTGTTTTTCCCAAAGGGGATGACTATACATTTCTTGGCATTCAGTTTAAGGCCATGATTCCGGCACCAGTTGTCTGTTTCAGTGAGGCCTTTCTGTAGGATGTATGTGTCAGCTGGTGTATCGACTATGGCGCCTAGTTTGCAGTCATCTGCGAATTTTGTCAGCCACAACCCTCCCATGTTTGCTTTCACATCTGAGAAGTAAATGCTGAACAAGAGGGGTCCCAGGACAGAGCCCTGTGGGACACCACTTGTGACTGGCTTTGAGTCTGACATGGCTCCCACAATCTGTTTTGTTCTTTAGCCAGTTTGCAACCCATCTTGTGACGTATGGATTTACATTTAAGCTGTTTAGCTTATCTATGATCCCCGAGTGGGGTATTGTGTTGAAGGCTTTAGCCAAGTCCAAGTAGGCTGTATGAACTGCCTTGCCCTCATCACTGGCTCTAGTGACTGTTTCGAAAAAGTCAACCAGGTTCAAAAGGCAGGATCTTCCCTTTACAAAGCCGAACTGGGTGGGATCAAGTGTCTGTAGGTCCCCAATGTCGTTGTTTATGAGTTCCATAATAATTCTTTCCATAGCTTTGCAAACCAGGCTGGTCAAGCTTTTGGGGCGGTAGTTCCCAGGGTCTGTAGTGGAGCCTCCCTTGTGGAGTGGGACCACTGTTGCTGTACGCCAGTTTTCAGGTACATATCCTGTAGTAAGGCTAAGGTTAAATAACCTTTTTATATGCGGGTTTAGCTCCTCTTGGAGTTCACGTATCACGCAGCCGGGGATACCATCAGGTCCCATAGATGCTGTGTTTTTTGCTTTGCTGAGGGCAGTTCTCACCTGGACATCAGAGATGACAGGGAGGTTACATTCAGCTGGGATGAGTATTTCTTCTTTTGGAGGTGAGGGAGGGGAGAAATATGCACTGAACCTGTCTGCTAGAATGTTAGCAATATCTGTGGGTTCGGTAAATTTTTTGTCGTTGTGTACTAACTCTGAGCATATCTGAGGGTTTCCTCCCAGGTTTCTAACATAACTGAAGAATGGCTTGTGGTTATCTTTAGTGTCCTTGGCGATTTTTCTCTCAAAGTTGGCCTTGGATGTTCTTATGAGAGAACGTAGCTTTCTACTAGTGCTGATCAGAGATGCCTTCCCTTTATTGGATTTTGCTCTGTCTTGCAGTAGCTTCCTTCTTTTGTTATACAATTTGTTTATGGCTGGGGTCCACCAGACAGGACGCTTTCCTTTGGTGGAGAGGGTCTTGGTTTTATTTGGGATTGCACGATCCATGCATCCTTGGAGATGTCCGTAGAAAGCATTTGTGTAGGATTCAGCATTGTGAGATGTGGTTTCCATTGGCCCTGTGGGCTTAAATGATACCATCTCAGTCTTGAGAAGTGTAAAGTCGGCTTTTCAGAAGTTTCTCACTGTAGTCTTTTGTGCTGGGGGTGGAGGTGGTAAATGTATATCCAGGGTGATTAGTTTGTGGTCAGATCTCACCAGTGAGGGGAATACTTCCTGTGTGGAGCATTTTGTCCCCATGTGTGTGATGAAGCGGTCTAGTATATTATCCCCCCTTGTGGGAGAGGTGACTAGCTGTTCCATTGCATTTGAGTTTAAGAATTCCAGGAACCTTTGGGCTAGGGTGTTAGGGCTAGAATAGTGCACCCAGTCTATGTTAGGGTAGTTGAAGTCTCCCAATATGATGGTATTTGGTGAGACATTCATATCTTCCAATGTCTTCAGGAAGGCTGAGTGGGGTTCTTGAGATTGGGAGGGTGATCTGTAACATGCAACCAGTTGTATAGCAGTTTTGCCTATGGTTAGCTGCACCTGGATGGTCTCCGATGCTTCATGAGTTGCCACTAACCTGGAGGTGTGGGTATCCTTGATGAATATGGACACTCCCTCCTTTGTGGTTCGGCCCGGGTTTTGGGGCGAAAAGCATGTCTGAGGTAAAGCCTGGTAGCGCTGGGGTGCTCTCAGGAGCCTTGAACCAGGTCTCTACTGAGGAGTGCTTCGAGAGCCTGCATCTTGAGATTTAGACTTCTGGCATTGAGCAGCATTACCCTTAATTTTTTTCCATTTTTGTTTTCTAAGGAGGTGGGTTCGTCTTTTGAGCCTTGCCTAAAAAAGGCACTATGGGGGTGGCAAGAGCCTTAGCCAATATCCAGAAGCCCAGTGGTGACAGGTGCAAGCCGTCCCTTGCGAAGCAGTGTGGCTTGTCCAGCATGTCATCCCAAGCAGACAGACATTGGATCCCCCTAGAATGACACCAGTAATTGAGCCAATATTAAAGCTGATCATCTTGTCTTTGTATTGTGGCATCATTCTTGGTGAGGGCAGGATGCTGCTCAGGGTCATACCAGCCTGGGCTACATAATCAGAGAGCTCCTCTGTCTCTTTTCATGTAGTCCAAGGAGGTACATTTCAGGTCATTCACGCCGGCATGGACAATGACGGAGTCATATTTGTACGTGCTTTTGAGTGGCCTGAGTGCGTATGTTATATGGTGGATCCTAGCCCTCGATAGGCAGCTTACCATTACCCTCTCCTTGCTCAGCCTGGTAAGTGGGACGTCAGTGTGTCTGACTATAGAGTCACCTATTACTAGTGTATCAGGCATAGTGTTTGGCCTTAAGGGCTGTGATTTATTGACACCGATTTATTGAAGTATGTGTTGCATGTGTTATGTTTTGAGGTGGTGGATTTTTGGGTGTCTGCTTTGGGAGCCTCTGTTGTTTTGGTAAGTTTTTTAATAGAGCCTCTGAGTATGTTTTTGTGTTATTATGTGCTTGATTTGCAGTTGGGGTAGGTCTATGTGTGACTGGGTTTGTTGTGTGTGTGGTTACCTTCTCCTCCTGTCTGGTCTTGCCAGTCCTGAGTTGAGAGAGTTCAGCCTCCAGTTTGGCTATATAGTTGTATCTCTCACATGTATTTGTGTTTGTTGGGAGGAGGAGAGGGTTGTCTGTGTACTTGAGACAATTATAGCATTGTCTCAAGATTCCTAGATTAACCAGCTAAACAGGAGAAGATGCTAGCAATCTACCACTCGACATGCTAGAATATTATAAGAGAGTGCTATGCCTTTAAGGGAAGTGGTTGGGGTGGTAGGTGGATGTAGTGCTACTTGAGTTTGAGAGTGCTTGCTTAGAAGAGAAGCTTTGAGAACAAGTGCTATGCTTATAATATAACGAGTAGACTGGTTATTCTAAGAGTAGAGCTTTCTAAGGGAAAATTTGAAGAGCAGACTTGGCGGAGCCAGAAAAAGTTTAACCGACGCTGCGCTATGCGCACAATCACGCAAAGCCGTGCAAATGCGGATTTTAAACAGGGAACTTCAAAAGAGCTAGAAATGGTTACTCTTTAGCATGGCTCAGGGGAGTCCCTACCAGGGACATTCTGGATGCTGCAACCTGGAGTTCTGTACACACCTTCACCAAGCATTACCACTTGCCTATCTTTTCCAAATCCAGGGCAGGATTTGCTACAGCAGTCTTGCAGGGCCTACTAACCAGCCCTAACTCTTCTTGACTGCCTCCACCCTTCCTCAGCTTTGGGAATCAACCCATGTGATGACTGCAACAGTGAAATACAAAGAACATAGTACAGTTGTGTACACTTGCCATAAATGCAGATGTTCAAGTGTATTCACTGTTGCAGTCCTGGTTTCCCTCCCTCCAGCCCCCTGTTTTTCTCTATCTTTCTATCTCTCCTCTCTATGGCTATTCCTAATGGCAGTGGTATTTACTTTTTACTGTTGGTGGTTTCCACACCATATACTAGCTCCCTATTTGGGTGATCCTGACATTTGGGGCAAGAAAAAACTGATGTAATGGCGTCGGCTGCCTGTTTTTATACCCCTGACAATCGTGGAAGAAGCAACAGCATCTGATGCAGAAATACTAAGACTCTGGTATTCAGGCCAACTGAGGGCTACCTGCAGGCAGATAACTCAAGTGTGATGACTGCAACAGTGAATACACTTGAACATCTACATTTATGGTAAGTGTACACAACTGTACTTTTCTCAGCTCCCCCCACTAATTAATTGGTGTTTTTCACAGTTTGCAATGGAATCCTTTGGTAACTTTTTTTTACTCCAGAACAGAAAACTTAAAACAAATGTAATACTAGAATAAGACACAAAATAGAAGTGATCAAACCGTAAATGTAGAACTTCAATTCAAAATAAAATGCAGCCAGAGATCACTCTTTAGCATGGATCCCCTAGAACCATACTTCAAACCTTCAAAAGGAATATAGTGTCCATTGTTATATTCTTGCACTGTACTCAACTTCAGTCTTCAGTTTGAGCACACCTAAACCCTAAATTTACCTTTTGGATCAAAGATGCAGTCTTTTGTCAAGCTGAGACCCTTTTTCAATTTTCAAGTCAAGAACGGAAAATAAATGTGATTCCATGTATGTAAATGGTATTTTGAAATTGGTTTGTCAGCATGGCTGTTTTTGCCCAAGCTTTTGTACTAATTGTTGTGGGGATAAGGGGACTACATCTTGAACAGCTACACTGACACTAGGTGCCCCAAAAAGAGATTTTTGCATCCAGTATAAAACTGTCCTGCTTTGGGCAGTGCTTCAGCATTTTCCTTTTCCATTAGATGGTCTTAACTAATCTGTGCTAAAACTGGAATGCAAGCTAATTATGAGATGAAACAAAAATCTTTTTAGACTTGTAAAGTAACTTTCTCAGTCCAAGTACAAATGTAGACTTATTTCATTTGTTATCTAGTATATCCCACTTTCAGGGGAGGCTGAAGAAGAAAAGCTCAGAGAACAGTATAACTGAAGGCATTGTAAAAATGTTACATGTGAAACAGCTGGAAATAAAATAACAGGAAATGAACACCATACAAATATGCATAGTGTATCGTCATTAAAAGCTACAACTATACTGTAAAGCTAAAGAGGCATTTTCTAGTACTGAGAAAAAGGTGAGGACTATAAAGCAAGAATAAATGAAAAAAATAAATGTATAGCTGTAATGAGAACAAAATGAGGTTCACATGGATCTGGTATCATTATTACATTTACACATCCTATATCCTGTATGTACTGTTGTGATCTTTTGCAATCTTTTAAAGAGTTTGCTCACAACATTGCCTTTAAGTGATTTAGGAAGCTCATTCTACAACATAGGTACAACATTAGGATTTATAGATTCCTCATAATGATTATTTGTGATAATTTAGGTAAGATAAAAAACTGGACCTGAGCTATTGACCTGATATACACCATTCAGCAGTCAAACTGCTGGACATCTTTTAAGGGTATATAATATGGGTTGTGCTACTTTGAGCAGAATAACACCAGAGTGATCATGTTTAGACCATTAGGTAGCAAGAAAGGTTCTGTTGAAAATGTGTACTGTAATGTGCCTGTGTTGAACTGCAGGAGAGTTATGAATTACTCTTCCCTCCCTATCCATAATTTTACAACATGGATAGCTGTCAGTCACAATGTTTTAAAAGGTAACACAATCATTTTTTTTCTAATTATGGCCATTTTTTTCCCACAGAGAAGACTGTAATTGCAGTACAGAACAGACTTTGGGGGAAGCATAGTTTTGTCCCTTTTGTGCATAAGGTCTGTGTAAAGTATCATCTGTATAATGTGAATTATATATCTTGATTTTGTCTTTTAAATTTATACTCATAACAAATGGTATTTGAAATACATCCCCCCTCCCCATTTTAGGATGGGTTATGTGTCTCAAATGTAATCATAAACTGTTTTACTAGTGAGAAAAATGTATTTGTAATGCAAAGGATGGATTTAGCATGTGAAAAAGTTACTTTTTAAGATTAACAGGAAACCTCATTTTCGTCATCAGTACAAAGGAAAGGTTCATAATGAATTCATATTATAAATTTCATGCAGAATATTTTAATATCTTACTTTAGGATAATGTTATATTTAGGTAAAACTAACAGCTTTGGAAATTCATTTATTGACACCACAATTGTGTTTGCTCTAGGAGCACTTAGCACAAGCCCAGAAGTACTGAGTTATAAACATAAGCAGTTTCTGTTTCAGCATGAGGCCACTGGTCATTTTTCATTGACTCAAGGGCACAAACACACATACACACATGTATGTGTGTATATTTGTACATATATGTCTAGACAACTGTGTTTCAGAATACTTTTAATGTGATTGGTCAAACTTTAGAAAACATTGGGGCTGATTTTTCTGCATAAAGCCTAATTTGGAAAAAAAAATGGACAGCAGATAACATGAACTGTACCACTGTGAAGCTGTACAGTCTTGTTAACTAGTGAACCCAACTGTTATACTTGCTGTCAAAATAGTTACCAAATGGTGCTGATTGACAATGCTTTTGACAGCTTTCAAATGCTGCACGTTGACACTTGTCAAAAGAGATGTCAAAATGCCACTTTTGACAACTTTTAGGCTGGGTATGATATACAATTTAACAATTGCTATTTGAGCTGTCAAACTGATGTTACTATAAAGTGCAATGCAAACATTTATTGAATTCACTTCAGTCATTCCCACATGTCACAACTGCAGCCAAAGTGTAGTTTAGGTATTGTGCTTACTACTATTACAAAGTAAGACTGCAAATGTCTGGTGTTCATCATTCCCACTGCTGAAGTAGCCTTTGGCTATTTGAGTTGCTTCCTGCTACAAAGCAACAACTGGCCCACTTCAAAAGCACTGCCTTCCTCCCTTGTCTTCTCTGTTTGCTGATTGGCCGAAACCTATAAGATAAATAGCCACAAGGAAGTGACATCAATACTTTCTTGCCACCTTACAGGAAGCAATTATAGAGTTTCTCCGGAGCAGCAATCCATCTACAACTTAATTTCTGGCAGATAAGTCCCCATTGGGAAGCCTTCTACACAGAATTGAGTTCAGAAGATTAAAGTATATTTTTATCCTGATTTTTGACAATGTGATAATTTTTTTCTTTTAGAAACCAAATAATTTCCTGTCAGGAACTGGCTTACTAGCTTTAAAAGCTTATTTCTCTTACTGTGGACATTTTTGTGTTAAAAGTGTACTGCTTTTACAACTTTTGAGTTTAGGTGTTTCTGTTTTACTTTAGAGGAATGTTAAAACTGCACACATTGTTTGTGCTGCTAGTATTCCCATGAGTATTTGTTATCACTGAGAGTGTGCAGGGAAAGTAACTATTACTCTATTAGGAATTTTATGTTGTGTATCTCCTTTGGTTCTTGGACTCTTTGGGGAGCTGTGTGTATGCGTGCTGCTTGTTATCACTGTGTGAAAACTTACATTCCATCCGACACTTTCTGGCACTGCTTACTGGCAGTTAGGCTTTTTCTTTGGTTACAGCATGGATATTCACTCAGGTTCTTCTCCCAGTGTACCTGGAAAGAAAAAAACTTGCTACAAGTTGGTCCTTGCAGTCACTGCAGGTTCACAGTGCCTCAGCCACTGGTGGAGGATCCTGTAGTGGCCATTCATTGTCCCTAAGTCCCTCCACTGGTCTGTCAGAGTACCTGTGGTGATGCTTCCACCATCATGAACTGGGGATCAGACACATCATCTGCAGCTATTCCAGTGTCTGATGAGGGCATGGAAGAACCATCTTCCTTTTTGGGTTGCAGAGGTGCTCTGGGAAATTCTTCTTGGAATAGCCAGTGAGAGAGTTCTCTTGCCCAAGATGAAAAGCCTCCCCCCAGTTGGTCTTCTTCCAGAGATACTTCACCTAGGGGGAAAAAAAAAAGGTTAAACATTGTTCAACTAAGGATATAATTGTAGTACATAAAGATTAAATTCTTATCTTAGCCAGTAGTTTAGTGCAGTGAGTTAGTCCTAGAATTTAAAAAACATTAATTGAGCATCATTGTGATACAGAAAATCGGAAGAATCTCACTTGGGACTGTGTTTCCTGTCCTATGGATTCTCAAAGCTAGGACTCTGATTCCATGGGAAAGCATTTAGAGAGGTTTTCTTTTTTTCAGTCTATTCCCAGGATGCATGGTGTATTTTTGTGAGAACAAGTGGAGGTTCCTCCTGAAATGACGAGATACAAATCCCAGATTACTCCTACTTTGTCAGCCTTGGAAGATGTCTTTAATGTTACCTGCAATAATCCCGAGTCTTCAGTCTCTTAAAAATGCAGACAGACTTTACAGAGTTTCCAAGGCTAACAAATTCTTACTTTTGGTCTGATCCTGCAGCCATTTCTGCATCAGTATCATCTGGCAGTAGGCTTTCTGTGAATCCCAATCCCTCTCCAAGAGATAAGGCAAAGTATTGGTTAGATTTGGGAAGAGAATTTTCTCTTTGGACACTTTGGCTTTTAGAATTCTGAATTATTAGGGCCATATGTCAGTCTATTACATTTGTGCTGAAACTTTAAGGGAATACTCTACTAATTTGCCTTCAGAGGATATATCCTTTCTGAATCTTATTTCTCGTATTCATCAGGTCTTTAAACATGAATCTAAAAAGTGAGTATGACTGTGCAGATACTTTGTCTAGGACCACAAAAAAGGCAAAACGGTATCATGAAAGGTCCCGTTTATTCAAACTGGTTAAAAACAACAAACCATAAAAATATACTAAGCACTTTCACCCATGACCATTGTGGGCATCTTCAGAGTACAATTGTCATAAAAACTTGCATCCTTATATACACTAAGAACACAACGCCCTAATGTTAAAACCAATGAGTGACTTCCATCAATCTTGTATGTTAATTGGAAATGTCACGTTCTAAATTAAAATAAAATAACAAGACAATATAACTAATACAAACTTGCAACAACTACCCTAAAATATATATAAAAAATTGTATAATTTTGTGATATTATCTAACAATTAATACAGTGTTTAGAAAACTTATGAATATGTACAAATACTTATGTAGTATAACACTATTAACTATTAGAAATTTAGGACATATTTGTATATATATCTGCTTAAACTAAGACATAAAATGTGTCAAAAAACGTTTCCAATGTCCAGTTAATCATATACAGTATGATTTGTGTTTTAATCTACTTGAAATGGAAATGTAGTCATTAATTCCAGGTGGATTGGTGGCATCCAATCTCAGTTGCCATAAACATTCCTTTGCTTCCAATAGATTTTTGTCATCACCTCCTTTAGTGTTATTGGGAATTCTATCAATCACAAAAAATATAAATGTATTGAATTGATTACATTTCTGGCTGTGTAAATGTAATGAACTCACTGTTTTTTTTTGTTTTTAATGTCCCTTATATGTTCTAAAATTCGTAGCCTAAGTTTTCTGATGGTCTTCCCTAAGTAGAAAGTGGGACAGCTTATGCACGTCGCAATATAAACCACCATTTTGGTTTTGCAATTGCAATAACCAGGACACCTTTTAGACCCATAGTTTCAGCTAAAGGTTCCAAAACAGAAGCCATGGCCTCGTATGTGGATTTCCACTGTAAAGATATCTTGAGTCGGCTACCCCATGTTCTAAAAGATTCCTGGCACTGCCTTGATGTTGTTAGGCAACATATAACCGATATTAACTCCAATACTATTATAGTTACAATAGATGTTATCAACTTGTTTTCTGTTATACCACATGTCTTGGGATTAGAAATGTTTGAAGCCTGTTTATCGAAATTTGGGAACATGCATACAGTAAAGCGTAAACTCATAGTGGAACTTACAGAAATGGTTCTACATAACAACTATATCTTTCTTGATGGTGAGTACTACAAATAGAACACAGGAGTAGCTATGGGTGCTAGATGTGCTCCCATATATGCTAATTTAGTTTTAGCATTTTGGGAAACACAGTTCATTTTCACTTCTGTGTATTGGTCCAGAATAGCACTATATTTACAATACCTGGACGACATACTCATTTTTTGGAAGGGTAACAAAGAAGAAATCTAGGAATCTGTGGAGTTTTTAGGTACCACCACTACCTTTTTAAAATTTCCTAGTAGAATTTATGACACAAGATGTGAACTTAATGTATTATTTTATAAGGAAATGGATAGACTTGATTCCAGCATATTCTGTAAGAAGACTTACTCAAACTCATTCCTACACTATGAGAGTTGCCATCCCCAATTCCAAAAAAAGAACTTAGTGAAAGGGCAGATGGTTAGATTATAGATTTAGAATAGTGAGTGATGAGAGTATTTCAAGAGGAAATAGGGAAACTTATCAACATGTTTTGTGACAGAGGATACCCGCAGGATTTACTGAACAATACTAGGAATGAGGTGATGGCAAAAAGAAAGAATATGTATAGACCCATCATCAAATTTGGAATGGATAGTGTAACATCAAATAATGAAAAGAGAAAGAAAAGAGATGCTTTGATACTTCAATTTAATGAAACAGCATCTAAAATTGGTAACATAGTACATGAGACATGGCTTAGTGTTTTTATGAACAAAACTGAACTCACTGATATTATTGGTTGTTACCCTGAGATAACAAACAGTAGGGGTATGAATTTGAAACAACTATTAGAGATGGGTACAATTAAGAACTTCCACAAAATGTCTAAAATGAGTAAATGTGGCCTATGCAGTACTTGTAAGTTTATAAATGATGTACCCTATGTAGCAGTTCAGAACTATAGGAGAACCATTAGATGTCCTGGTTATTGCAATTGCAATACCTAAATGGTGGTTTATATTGCGAAGTGCATAAGCTGTCCCACTTTCTACGTAG
Source organism: Protopterus annectens (assembly GCF_019279795.1). Taxonomy (NCBI): domain Eukaryota; kingdom Metazoa; phylum Chordata; order Ceratodontiformes; family Protopteridae; genus Protopterus; species Protopterus annectens. The sequence continues at coordinate 1,276,952,789 of NC_056731.1, read as the reverse complement.
GGAAGACCATCAGAAAACTTAGGCTATGAATTTTAGAACATATAAGGGACATTAAAAACAAAAAAAAAAACAGTGAGTTCATTATATTTACACAGCCAGAAATGTAATCAGTTCAAGAAATTTATATTTTTTGTGATTGATAGAATTCCCAATAACACTAAAGGAGGTGATGACAAATATCTGTTGGAAGCAAAGGAATGTTTATGGCAACGGAGATTGGATGCCACCAGTCCACCTGGAATTAATGACTACATTTCCATTTCAAGTATATTAAAACACAAATCATACTGTATATGATTAAATGGACATTAGAAACGTTTTTTGACACATTTTTATGTCTTAGTTTAAGCAGATATATATATACAAATATGTGCTAAATTTCTAATAGTTAATAGTGTTATACTGCTAAGTATTTGTACATATTCATAAGTTTTCTAAACACTGTATTAACTGTTACATAATATCACAAAATTATACAATTTTTTATATATATTTTAGGGTAGTTGTTGCAAGTTTGTATTAGTTATATTGTCTTGTTATTTTATTTTATTCTATTTTATTTTAATTTAGAACATGACATTTCCAATTAACATACAAGCTTGATGGAAGTCGCTCATTGGTTTTAATATTAGGGCATTGTGTTCTTAGTGTATATAAGGATGCAAGTTTTTATGACAATTGTACTCTGAAGATGCCCACAATGGTCATGTGTGAAAGCGCTTAGTATATTTTTATGGTTTGTTGCTTTTAACCAGTTTGAATAAATGGGACCTTTCACTATACCGTTTTGCCTTTTTTGTGTTACTAGCAATTGTTTTCAAGTGTTACTTTGTCTAGGACCACTGGTTTACAGATGTTAAATCTGGGAATTTGAACTACATAGCTCACTTTATACATCTCTATCTGTAAGTTTATGGCATATATTGGTGGTGGGTAAGTTTTTTTTTTTTTTTTTTTGTTACATGTGTGCCTCTTCAAAGTCTGTTCCTGTTGTATTGTTTTTGTTTCTACCGTAAAAAGCTTTCAAAATTTTTATTTTTTTTAATTGTATTTATTTTTAGCATCCTATTTTGATTTCTATTTTTAGTATTTTTAAATTATTAATTTAATCATTCTTCCTTCTGTAAACTGTAATTCCTATGGTACGAGCCTGAGTATCGAAATTTCATGCAGTGATTACTCTCGTTTCCTCTGTGTTGATCTGTATGACAAAGTTTACTTTTGACTTTAATTTTACACAAGCTACAGCAAAATACACACACACACACACACACACCATAAATGAGCATTAAAACATTACAGGGTTTGAAAGACTTACCTTACGAATGACAGGACCACATTCCTTTATTTGAAAATAGAACAGTATAGGGCATTCAGGTATGTGCATCGTCATAGGGCATTCAGGTATGTGCATGGTAATACTGCACGTTATCAAGGTAACAATATGCTAATATTAGAAAATACCCACTGCATGTAAATATGAGATTGTGTTTTAGCTATAAAGGGACGAATGCCTTTAAATACTAGCTGCTAAAATCGTAAACTCCCTTGCAGTGCAGGAACTCATCTTTGTCTATGCAGACTTAATTTAAATTTAATTTACAGAAACAGTAAAGCTGCAGCACCTCATTCTTGAGAGGAAAATACTTCAGGAGCAACTTCTTCAATTGCAGACCAACTGTGCCATGAGTTTACATTGATGGCAGTTTTAAATAAATTTAATTGGTAATGCCTGAATAGGTCAGCATTGTAGGGAAATACTCTAACTGTCCATGGTGTTGTAAGGCCAGATACCACAAGCAGAGGGTCTTCTACCACTGGAAGGTCCACTATGTCCTTGTAATGCCACCCTAGAGGGCATTATCATACCTCTTAGCCTACAGACATTGAATATGTACAAAATCTTGTAAAACAGATATATCCAGACAAGTAGCAAAATGTGTATACAGAATAGCATATAACTACTCCCACTCACAGTAGAAGTGTGGGATTAATATTCCGCATGGACCTTGACAAAAAGAGACAAAAATATAAGCATATCATCATGCCTTTATTTTGAGATGAGAATAATGAAAAAATATTCTGTCTCTTAGTGTACTGCCTGTGCTGATTCACATGTGCATGTTTGCTGGGTTATATATTTTAAAATGCCAAATCCTATAAATATTAACTGACACTTCAATGAGCATTTATGCTTAAAACCCAAATCAAGAAAAAAAGCACATTTTTTTTTACAGGGGGCAAGCCTCCTGCACCTCTTACCCTTGCAATTTATATATACCAACTCCAAGATTGCAGTGCAGTGGAGAATGATCAAACTCCCCAGTCTCCACTGTTCAGTGATCTCCCACAGACAAAATGCCAGTACAGTTTGATCAAGTGCATTTCAATCATCTGTACCTGCTTTTGTAGCCCTTGTTGAAAGACCCATTCGATCAACTGCTTTACACCTGCTTGCTGTGCACTGAAACCAGATTCCAAATCATTGAAAAGTCTGTGTAAATATTTTTCCCTTTGAACTGCGCAAGACATTGTGCTCTAAGAATTGCTCATATGGTTGTTGCACATATTTTAGTCCAAATTTAATGTTAAGATTTTACTATCACTATATTCTGAAAAATCTAAAGTGCAGTTCAGTGTCATAATTGTTCAGTTGTACAGTTACAAAGTTCACTTAATCATTTCTATATATTAACTAGAATAGTCCAACTGAGCTTTTTTCCAAGCCTGTCCTGAAAAGGGGATAATAAGCCCCAGGAAAAAAAATACATAAGTGCAGTATTGTATTACAACTGCATGTGTGCTTCAGGTATGGCAGCATTATTTTTTCCCTAAACAAATTTAAATTGGCCTCTTCATCATTTTGTGTGATTAACTGTATTTTGTAATGTGTTACTCCCTAAAGTGGTCTAATGCAGCATAATATAGCGATGTGAATTTGTTGTATAGCTAGGCAAATCTTCCCACAATGCCTTATGTGGATCCATTATATAAAATGATTTGTCATTAGTTCAACTTCATCTCCATCAACAGCCAGTTTAACGAAGCTAAATTATCAAAACTACAAATGAGTGTGTGTGTGTGCACGTGCAGTTAATGTAAACAGGCAAGGGGTGTAAGGGCTCGCATGTCTACAAGGAAAACAAAATACATATATATTTTTATATATATATATATATATATATATATATATATACACATAATATATTCCTCTCTCTCTCCCCCTATATATATACATATATATATATATTCATCTCTCTCCCCCTAAATATATATATAAAACCTACTTCACTTGACCGTAAACTCATTTGATCGACACCCAATTGACCAAAATTTCATTTGACTGACTCCCATTTCACCGAGAGCTTACAATACTTATCTTAAACCATAGACAAGCACACTTAGAACACCAATAACTAACCCTTTCTAGAACTTAAAAAACAACTTACCCTCATAACAGAAATGGGACAATGTACAACCAAACTAGGTGAGGGGCTATGCACCCCCCCCCCAATTATGTATACTAACTCCAGGATCGCACTACAGCGGGGAAAAGGGCATATACCTTTAACTTGCCTTACAGTACTCTACATGCTGCCACTACTGCTGGGAACGCACAAAATATTTGCCAAATTACTTTAGGTACTTCCCATAAAAATGTAGAGACATCCACATTTAGAAACACTACAACACTACTTTCTAAATGACTATCAGAATTCTAACAGTCAGCATTGTAAGTTACTGTAATTATTTTTATCACAAGCAAGTCAAAGGTGAAGGAAAACCCACAACAAGTCTATGTCTTAAATGTTGGTCAAATGGGAGTCAGTCAAATGAGTTTTAGGTCAAGTGAAACAGACTCAAATATATATATATATATATATATATATTCAAATATTTTTCTCTTGTAGGTATGCAAGCCCATTACCTGCTTACATTAACTGCACAATTGTACAATGGTGGAGAAGGAAAAGGCAAACCTGTCTACAGTGAAAGCCTCATCTTACTGCAGTGCACACGCACAAACAGTATGATCGCAAAATAAATCACATAGACCTTGTGCTGTGACTGTGTGCATTAAATTAACAGTGTTATACTGAACATATTAAAAAGTTATTGTTCTCAGAAGTTGTCAATCAATTTAAAGAAAAATTTCACCCTCTCATACAGTTTAACTCCATCATTAGGTTTCTTTTCTCCCTACAATATGGTTCCAGCATTGTGTAGGTACCAGAAACCTGCTTGTACTTTTTTAAAACTTTTATTTCTTTGCATTGGAGTCAAAGGAAGGGAAAGTCCAAGTACTTTTTTTTTAAACTCAACTTCTCCCATACTTTGCAGACAAATCCATCTCCACCTGTATGACGTATCATAGACGCAGTTAAATCTGTAGTTTACACTGTCAGGTACTGGTGTCAATCTTAGATGGGCAATTAATCCTGCTAATGTCAAGAACACAGGAGCTGATACAAAACAAGGCAGAAAGATGTGGAACTGTTTTCCGCTGTTTTTATTGCAGAGGAGAGGAGAACTTAAACACCCCCTTTTCATAATGAAACAAAACAATTAGATCAGTTAGGGGCTTAAAGGCATTTGTCAACTCTTCTGACAAATTTACATAAGCAGCAACACAGTACTGAAATGCTAAGCTTTAAATATTATTTATAATAGTTTATATGGTGATAACTTAAATTTAGTATCAAAGATTTCTGTGACATTTAGAGAAAAGTCAGAAAATATTTTTTCTTGAAGTATCAATGCATTTACCATTTTCAAGCCCCCACCCCCGCACACACACACGCACATGCAGGCCAGTACTGCAGAGAGAGAGTCTTGTAGCAACCCTATCAACTAAGTGCACTGATACTGTTCATAAAAAGGTCTTTTAGGCTTTTGTTGTGACATCGTTCTGGAGGGGAATACATATCTGGTACATGCAGATGCATTGCAAGAGTGTCAGTCCTTACATTGTTTAAGTGCTACCATAATATACAGCTGACTTTACTTTAACATAGATTTACTATGTGCCCTTGCATTAAAAACACTAAGAAAAGGAAATCAGAAGTACTTGACTGTTTAAATGCACTCATTCACTCGTATGCTTTTGTACACATGTACTTCATACTCATACACAGGAACGTATATACACACACACACACACATACTCTGTGTGTGCGCGCGCGTGCAATATGTGTGATTACAATTAAATGTATAATAAACAGCATAGTATAGTTAAGCATTATTAATGTATACATTCTAGTAAATGTTGCTCAATGATTTATTTGTTCAGTGTCACACATTGGCTATGTGTTGCACATGCAATCTTGGTCAATGGCTTTATGTCAGTATTTTTTCTTTCTATTGCTAAATGCATTTAATAACTATTATCTTTGCCAATGTAGCCTAAGTTGTGGTGGAAAAGGGTCCTGGGACCAGTTGACTTTTCTGGTTACCAAAGTATAAATAAATATGAAATAGAAAAAAAGGAGGGTGAACATGACAGAAATGACTGAGGAACTAGTAAAGCACATTTTAAGTCTGCATCATTCATGAGAGAGAAAAATCCTCTCACTGAAGGCATTGGTAAGTAGCAGACAGTTTATAGCCCTACTACTTGTACTTGTAAATGTACAGCAAGGATCATTTACTGCAGTAAGAGTTTTCACACCTCAGCATGAGAGTGTGAAGGAGTGTTTGTCGCATCTTTTAGGACTACAAAAGACCCCTCTTAACAGGTTTTTGTATCTACTTTCTTTTGCTGCAAGTAGCTAACAGCTATTTATAGCACATAACAAGCTCTGACAGATATACAAACAAGGCTCAGTCAGGTAAACATAAAAGCAGCTCTGTTACAGAAGGTGTGTTTAGATGACAGTGCTTCACAGTCCTGCCATTCAATCTTAATGGCATGAGAAAACAGCACCACTTACTTACGTCTAGCATGAGTCATATAAAGAGGACTTGAAATGTTTTCTGGGAAGAAGGAATGAAAGCAAGAAAACAAGATCACATTACCAAGGCAGGCCCCATCATCTGCCATTTTGAGAGAAACACACTAAAATTGTAAAAGAAGCACTTGGAGTGATTTTGAGGCATTAAAATGGCCTAAAAACAAAGATACAAAGAAAAAATGTTTTTGAGTTCTAGTGTGGAGTTTTCCTTTAATAAACGTCCATTGGCACAAGAAAGGTCAGTTGTTCCCTATAACACAACCAAGTTCTTTTCCTTGTCTGTCCATTGCTTTTGCTTTTAAAGTGTGTCCAGTGTTACATATCTTTTGGCATCACATGTTCTGAATTATGTGGCATGACTTGTTCAGAATAATGTAAGCAGCAAGTTACTCTTATTTATCATTTTATTAAATGTTCTAGAAAAAGCTTTGAAGTAATTCGTTTGTTAAATCTCCATTTTTAAGTTGTAGCGAATGGACTGTAATTAGTCACTTTTCCTCTGTGAGCACAGTTCACATGTAAAATTATCAGCGTTTCCACAAAACAGTGACTGTCTTAGTTTTATTGAGGCTTTTAAATTCAGTTGTAGTTTCCTGTCCACTAATGTATGATTTCTTGGGCGACTTGGTGATCTAGCACTTAATATATCAGGTAAAGGTAGATAGGACTGTCAGCTGATGGTGAAGTAAATCTGTGAAAATCCAACATGGCTAAAATCTCAACAGCAGGACAAGGGTTAACCCTGATATTGACTGTGGTAACCAGTAGGAATACAAGGTGTGCTACCTCCCAGAAAGAAATGCAACTTAAACATTTTTAAGAATATATATATTTGGTTAAGCTTTCAAGTTTGCAAGAGGGTGCAGATACACTCTGTAAACTGTGGTATAAACCAAGAACAGTGGGAACTGTATTCAAATAATGATGTGCTGTTGTCAATTTCACCTTTATTCTCACTGATGGGTTGAATCCATCTCGGCCTTTACAAAAGCTTGAGAACTTAAGCAAAGCTCATGGACATCCTTCCCTACCCATAATGCAGTTCCCCAACTTCCTCAGATCTCATTTGCCACGCTGTGAAGAAGATCTTTAAGTAAGCTCTGGGCTAAGTTTTTGCTATTGTTTTACTACATTTTGTATCTTTTACTCTTATCTTTGTAACTTATAATTAAAATGTCATCACTAGTTTAGTGCCTTCCCTACTTTAGTATAAGTTTTCCCTGTTAATATTTCCCCTTTCCTTCAGTGTCCATTTAAGTTAGAGGATGTCTAACTTAACACCCATTTTAGTTAGAGGGTGTTCCTTTACCTTTCTCTTCCAGTTATTTGTTGGTAGTGTTTGGTAGTTGTTTCTTCTTCTCCCTTTCCAGTTACCGTCCGTTTTAGTTACAGGGTGGTTAACCAAGTCTGTTTAAGTTAAAGGACTCACCCCCCCCTTTCCTGTTGTTCTAAAAAAAAAAAAAAAAAAAAAAAAAAAAGATATTTTCTTTCCTTATCTTTCTATACCTTTAATTAGTTAGTGTGTTGTGCTTCAGTTTTGCTAACTAGTTCTAGACCAGTATGTCTCAAAAAGAAGGCAAACCCTTAGGATTCAAAAAATGTGAGAAGTCCAGTAAAAAGATGCTTCTCAGTGACTCTCACACTGTGTGTGTACTGTTTGGGGCCTCTTAATCTACAGGAGTCCTGTTCCATATGCCACACTTTCAACCAGAGGACACTTATGGAATGAAAAAATGTTTATCTTGAAGGGGTTATCGAAAACCTAATTTTCTGAAGCTATTTCTACTGATCCCTCCTCTCCAAAATTGGATAAGTCCGAGAGTGGGAAAGCAGCCTTCTCTGACTCCAAAATCCTCTTTGGAGCCGAAAGCCAAAAAAAACAAAAATGTCCACTCTGACAGCACCTGTGGAGCAGACGGCTACCTCTGGAACAAAAACTTCAAAGCAGACAGAATCTCTGGCTCCGAAATATTATATTGACTCCTTTGCTCTGAAATCCCATTGCCTACAGAGTAGTGTTATCGGAGCCGATCTCCATCCTTGGAGCTGATTACTTAGCTCCCTTCACCATTCTTGACCATATCCAGATCCCCAACATTGTCCACCAGATCAACTAGGGGCCTCTCAGATAAAGCTGTGGATAGGGTGGTGCAGAGGCTTCTCAAGACACCTGCCTTGGCGAAGCTTCTTTTGGATCCAAACCCAAAGGAGTCAGATCAGACTCATCTTCTCTGTTCGGTGTCTACTCCTCCTCCTATCTGTCCTTTAGTTTCAGAGCCAGAAGACTCCGATAACCAACTGGTGTCTGTAATGGGTCTGGGGCCTTTTGGCTCCTCGGATCCACTGTCTGCCCTGAGTATGTCCTCACAGTTGGAGCAGGAGACTGGAGGGCTGACACTCACCAGTCAGATCCTCAGAGCTGGCTTGGATCAGATCCTGTCTCTCAGGGCCTCAGCATGGATAGGTTCAGCTCCCACCTCATCTTCAGAGCTTCTGTCTTTTGCTCTGCAGGCTCTTTCGGCCCCAAAATCTGTGTTGTCAGGTCCGGGGAGTTCATCAGAGCTTTCAAAGTTATGAGGATAATGACTACTCCCCAGTCTCAGGCACAGTCCTCGTCGGAGCTTCCTCCCTTGTCTGCACAGGTGACTTTACCTCCTCACCCCCATCCACAGGACTGCAGAGATCCCAGGCCTCTGGATGTTCCCCAGGGGACTCACCCTTCTTCCAAAACTTCCCCAGAATACCCCACTGAGGAAGTCCCTCAGAAGAGATCATGCAAGAGGAAGCATCTAGCCTCCCCAGAGGAGTCCATTACTTCAGATACCAACCTTGGTGAAGTAAAAGGGTCCCAATGGTCATTTGCTGAGGACATCTCCTTTGGAGACATCCTACAAATTTTAAAAGAGAGGTGACTGGCAGCCCTCGTCCCCTTGGGCCAAGGAGCTGGTATACCTAAAGGCCTTTGGATCTCACTCTTCAACCTCTTGGGTGACGCCACCTTCCAATGAGCTTATTGAGTTAATCTCTAGGAAGGTCTGAGAGACCCCAGATTCCATAGAACCCACTCCTAGGAGGCCAAACAAGTATATTACACCTCCTAAGGACCAAGCCTTCCTTACCAAAAGGTGTAGCAGTGGATGCCATGATCATGGCAGCTGCCACAAAAGAGGAACTTTCTGAGACCAGTTCCTCTATCCATCCTCCTAATAAGGATTCCAGGACCATGGATAGATATGGGAAGAGCATCTTCTTGTCAGCGGCTTTTACATTACGATCACTGAATTATCTCACTCATTTCACCAGACTTCAGAGGGACCTGTTGAAAGAACTGTCAGACTCCCTCCAGGGAGCTGCTGTTGATGCAGTGTCAGGTAAAATCAAGTGCACATCTCGCTACCCTCAATTCGGTGGTGAATTCGTCCATGAGACTCATTGCATATGCAGTAGATGGAAAGAGTAGGGTGGTGGGTTCCTGCATCTCTTAGTAGGCAGACCTGGATGCGCCTCTGTGATTTACTGGATCCCTTTAAGTCTTCCTTTGTTAATGCTCCCTTTGACAGCTCATCTGTCTTTGGGCCCAAAATAAAAGAAACGCTAACCTGATGTTAGACCTTGTCCACCATTGGAGTACATTTTTCCACACCCACCAGACCATTTTCAAAGGGTCAGAGAGGTAGTGAAAAGATGTGCTTCAAGAAATCACAAAGTTCTTACCAGGACACACAAGGTAGTAGTTTCCCCAGAGGCAGAGGGGGGAACAATAACTGAAGACACTTCTCCTTGTGGTAGAGGGGAGACACAGAATAAGGGTTCCAGAGAATCTTTCTTTGGCAGACCCTTTCAGCACTTCTGAAGAAGTTGCCCGACTGCTCGCCTCTGGAGGCGGTTGGAGGACAGCTGTTGCTGCACCTAGAAACCTGGCAAGACATAACCAATAACAAATGGGTGCAAGACATGATATCCAGAGGTGATATCATTCCTTTCTCTTTCCCCAGTCCCATAAACAAATTAGTTCCAGATGTTCCGCGTAGTTAAAAGGAACAAGTAATGTTAGAAATTCAAAAGTTGCTAAGAAAAAGAGTCATCTAAGAAGTCCCTGCAGACTAGAGATGATCCAGAACTTACTCAAGATTCTTTTTAGTTTCAAAGAAAACAGGGGACTGGAGACCAATCTTGGATCTCAGCAAACTAAACAAATTGGTGAAGAAAACCAAGTTCTGGATGGTGTCATTGCAGTCGATATTTTCATTCCCGGAAAAAGACAATTGAATGTGCTCTATAGACCTTCAGGATGCATACTACCACATCCTAATGGAAAGACTATCCAGAAGGTTCTTGCACTTCCAACTAGGAGCCAGTCACTTCCAGTTTCGAGCTCTACCCTTTGGTCTCACTACAGCCCCCAGAGTGTTCACCAAATGCATGACGGTTGTGGCAGCTCACCTGAGACACCAAGAATTCCAGATGTTTCCGTATCTGTACGACTGGCTCATAACCACCCTGACCAGGAGGCATCTACTGGTACAAGCCAGGGACTATACACTCCAGCTTTGCTCCTCCCTAGGCATTACCATAAATTACAACAAATCTGCCCTAGAACTATCTCAAAACTTACATTTTATAGGAGCAGAGATAGATACAACCACGCTGATAGCAAGACTCCCTCACGACAGAGTGCATGTTCTTCATTTATATGCGAGATTGTTAATCAAGAAAATTCGAGCCAGTGCAAAAAGTGCTACAAGTTCTGGGGAAGATGGCAGCATCTATTGTACTTATTCCTCTAGCTCGCCTACATATGAGGATACATCAGTGGTTACTTTCCACACAATGGTTGATCTTTTATCCCCCCTCAACCCCTGGCCATGGTGACCACGGATGCTTCCGAGATAGGGTGGGGGGGGCATTATCTAGGGAGACAGTCCAAGACACCTGGCAGGAACATGAGGCTCTCTTGCACATAAACATCCTAGAGATGACAGCAGTGCTCTTGGCATTGTAAGCATTTCAGAACACACTCCCTCTAGGAACGATAGCAGTTCAGTCAGACAGTATGTTGGTAGTCTGGTACATAAACAAGGAGGAGCCAGATCTTACCCCCTTTGTTGAGAAGCTCTAAGGGTTTGGCAGTGGACAGCTTCCTCCAACCATTTTCTGATTGCAATGCACATACCGGAGGAAACCCAATGTGATTGCAGACAAATTGAGCAGGGCCATATTATGGCCATAGGAGTGGTCCCTCAATCAAAATGTAGCGGAAGAGATTTCCAAAAATGGGGCCAGCCTTGCTGCGATCTTTTTGCTTCACCCACCAATGCCAAATGCAGCAACTGCTTTACTGTAATTCCTCCTATGGGGGAGCCACCAAGGGATGCACTTGTTCATGATTGGCCTCGGGACTCCTATATGCTTTCCCTCCTATTCCTCTGATTCCCAAGTTTTTGCAGAAAGCAAGTTTGTTGGAGACCACGATAATCCTAATTGCACCATATTGGCCTTATCAGATCTGGTTTCCCTTCCTACAGCCTCATCTTCTGGACCCAGCCCCAGATCTACTGATGCATCCATTGGGAATGGGACATCCCAGCCTCCAAAACCTCAAGCTGACAGCTTGGCCACTCCAGTTCCCTTGATTGCCAGGTTTCCTCCTCTTTCCTCTCCAGTAAAACATATCTTGTTGTCCTCCCATAAAACCTCTAGATTAAGATTATACAAGAGTAAATGGAATCGGCCCATAATATGGGCGAGTGATAACCAGATAGACCCCTTTTCTGCGCCCATACATTCTATCCTGGAATTTCTAGCAAAACTTTTACATGAAGGTGTGGTTGCTTCTACTGTTGGAGTCCAACTAGCAGCAATCTCAAATTTTCATGTGGGAGAAAATAGCTCTATGATCATGTAGCACAGACTCTGTAAAGCCCTTTAGAAAGGAACAACGATGATTAGAACCCCCCCCCCCCCCATACAACAGTCCAACTCCTCCCTGGGATCTGATTTTCATTTTAACAAACATCAATTGATCCCCCTTTGAGCCTTCAGCAACATATGATCTAAAGTTTCTGTCGTGGAAAACACTCTATTTCCTCAGCCGGAAGAGTTTAAAGTTTCTGTCGTGGAAAACACACTTTTTTTTTTTTTTTTTTTTTTAGTGGCTATTTCCTCAGCCGGAAGAGTCTCAGAATTGCAAGCCTTATCTACCAAGCCCCCTTATCTGTTTTTTTCTTAAGGACAGAGTCTCTTTACACACTAACACTTAATTTCTTCCAAAGGTTCTGTGAGAAAGTAATCTAAATCAATCTATTGATCTACCAGTGTTCTTCTCTAACAGAACAAATGCGAATACTCATTACATCTTCCAGACATACATAGACAATTATGTTTTTACTTGCACAGAACTTCAGGTTTTAGGAAATCGGATCAACTTTTGATATCCTACTCCGAGACTAGAAAGGATCAGCCAGTCTCAAAGGTTACCTGTTAAAGCACACTCCACCAGGTAGGCAGCTACAACTGCAGCTTTTCAAGCAAGGTTACCCTGGGATGATATCTATGCTGCAACCACATGGGCAAAACCGCATACCTTTATTACTCATTACAAATTGGATTTGGCCTACAAGAGTAAAGCTTTTTTTGGTTCTATGGTTCTGAGAAATATTCTCCCATGAGCCACCCAGGAATAAGGTTGCTTGGGACGTGGTCCCATCAGTGAGAATAAAGGCGAGATTGACAACAACACAGAAAGAAGTTATGTACCTAACATAATGTTCCATTTTTTTTTTTTG
>NC_056731.1:1276899886-1276939553 GCF_019279795.1 Protopterus annectens | reverse complement strand
AAAAAAAGAGGAGACAACAGAAAATGCTGCTAAAAGAATTTGTTGGATCACTATTGCAATGTCAGCACTTGAAATTCTGAGTGTCAACAAGCTAGAAAAAAAAAAAAGACTGGAAACCCAGGAAAATCGTGAATATTGAAGACCACTCTTCTCCTTTAAACTTCTTTTTTGCAGGGAGCCAATCCCCCCTCCCCAATGTGTGAGGGGGCAAGTCTTCCACCCACCTCAAATTTATACATACCAAGTCCAAGAATGCCATAGCTCAGAAAATAAAGGTTATGTTCTGATAAATTCTACAAGATGTGTTTAACAAAGTAATAGAAAGTGAGCATTAAATTATAGGAGCAGTTGGTGTAAAATTCTATAATTGTACTTCCTGATTAAGTAAGAAAGTGCTCACAATCATCCTGTTGCCAAGAAAACACAATTCCTGGAACAATGTATGAGCTCACTACAGGTGAATGTGCACCACAATAGTAGGATTGTATGCTCTTGCTCACATATCTAAAGCACAGCTGGTGAGAAGTATGTTAAAACTGACCAGATTTTTGCTTCCTATTTTTAGTCTATTCCTCCAAAGAAATTGTGGCTTTCTGGCAAAAATCATTGAGATTGGAAATCAATAATGACAAGACACCTTTTCAGACTCCATACCCTTCTGAAATTGCATGCTCATGCAAAAGCTGTAGTATCAAATTTTTAAATTTATAACAGCAATATTTAAAAACTGCTCCTATTTTTGCACCCCCCCCCCCACACACACACACATATAATGTTTTTGGCTTTATCCAGCTTTCTTGCCCTTGTAGGTTGAGCGGTATGGGAGACCCTCAGAATAATCACTGTATCTGCTTGTGAACCCACATTGACCCATTAAGACTGAGCAACCATATAACCAAAGCACTACAAAATAAATTTCTTTTAAAAGTAATATTCTATCTGAAACACTGATGCGATTCCGTGTATATGTAATATACATAATGTATATATACATATATGGTGCACATCATTTCAGCAGAGCATGCAAATTAGAAAATTACTAGGCTGAATGCCATATTTTATTTGTAGAGAATAAGTTGAAGTCACATTTTGTCAAAGAACTGGCAGTAAAGTGCATATTTTATATTGAAAATAATGTGCTATAAAACGGCTGATTTTAGTTGCAGTCCTGGATAAACACGTCTTGAATGTTTGTCTATCTATGGACTATCTAGCTTTATGGAAAAGCAAATTGAAACCCTTTACACTGTGTGTAAGTTACTAAAAGCAACTCAGTTCTAACCTTTATTTCTTTCAGTTTCCTTCCCACACACATTGTACCACAATGAGGTTTAATACATGGGCAAACATCTCAGAAAAGTGCTTAGTGGTTCATGTGCCTTTGAAGGTGGTGCTGGTTCTGCGCACACTCCCCCAACAACCTCTCTACCTGCACAAGAGGTATCTGATATCAAGCTCTTGGTACTGAATTGGGCATCGGTATATCATGACTGTACAAAAAGCTTGCTCCATATATCTTCATCCATGTGCTACTTTCCAGCCATCCATTCCTCTCAACCTCTTAGAGCAAGAAATCTGAACAAAGCCATAAATGGGGGTACTAATCTTTAATGCCTTGCCAGTGATTTGCCAAAAAAAAAAAAAAATGATATGATGTCCTTTTAATTTGTTCGAAAAAACACAAAATAAACTACTAAAATAGGGGGGGAAAATGGCTTTAGAAAGCAACCAGTAGTTTTAAAGTGCATAAACGGATTTTCGTTTAATAAAAATCAAACTTCTTCAGATGCAAACATTCAAGGTACAAGTTTCAGTTAAATAAACTACCAGGAAGTGCTTGAGCCTGTCAGCTCACCTGCTATGATGACATCAGCAACAATAGTTAACCATTCCTGTTCTACACACTATAAAAAAATGCTGTTTAAAACTAAAACAATGCTGACAACCATGAACAGGGAAGATTGAAGCCATTCACTTAATTCCACAATATGGCATAGCATAGTATGAATGCTATAGATTTAGTAATATGGTCATCATAGCTAGTTAAAATTATGTACCCAGCATCAAGTTAATGTCTTGCATGGTAATTTTAGTCACAGTTAATGGTGCCTAAATTTATTTCTCAAACTGCCAGCTGAGTTATTTTTCTGGGCTAGGCGATTAGCTATGAACCAGTATGAAATGTTGTAGTAAAAAAAGTTTGTAGTGTAAAATTTCAGCAGTGTAATAGTAATTCCTTATAGGTAACCTTATTATTTCATATATTTATTTTTTTTTTCTGTTGACTCATAACTTCGAACCTAAGCCCCTCTTCCTGCCTCAGGATCCCTTTCGGGACAAATCCCCTAAAGAATCCACAAGACCGCCTTCCATCAGGTATTCCCTTAGCCTTTCTGGATCTGAGGTGGATAGGCTTATGAGGCAATTCCTTCAGACACAGATCCAAATGGGGTTTTACCATCCCCCACCAGGTCCATGAGTTGACGCTCTCCTTCTAGGCCGGTTGCTTCTTCTTCGATCCAACCTCCTGCTTCTGAGTCCTCAAGTCTGAAGGCCCCAAGAGTCGAAGTGTTGGAGCCTGTAGGGATTGTCTTTCCAACTCTGACAGCTTCACTGATTCGCTCAGCTCCAACTGTATCGGAGCAGAGTGGCTGTCAGAGTTGAAGCCTTGATGCCCATTCCAGGGAATTGACTTTGACTCCAAAGTTTTCGGACCTGTTACTTCCCCTCGGAGCCTTGGCATTTGACAGCTCGGTGCCAACTCCCCTTTGGAGCAGATGGCCATTGAGGCTTGAGTGCATTCTGTCCAGACAGTTTTGGCTCTGGGGAGAATGTCTTCATTGTCCCCGGGCCCGTCAGTCATCAAGGTGGTAGAGAGGGTCTTCTCCTTAAGGAGATCCTTGGCTCCAATGCTTTGGATTCACCCCTTACCTCCTCAGATACTGTCTGAGACCAGGTCTGTCACCACCAGTACAGGTGGCCCAGCAGAGTTTCCAAGCCATTCCACCCTTGGAACCCAAGGTCTCTTCTGATGCTTCACTGGAGCATCCTCCCCAGGAGGTACCCTGGAAGTGAAGGTGCAAGAGGAGGCACCTGGATTCTCTCCAAGAATCTGTCACAGAAGACACCAATTTTGAGGAAGGGAAGGGTCCCCTGAGATCTCCACCTGAGGATGTCTCCTTTGGAGACATTTTAGAAATCCTGCACTAAAAAGATGGTTGGTGTAACCAAAACCCTGCCCCAGAGGAAACAGTGTTCTTGGAGGATTTTGATTTTGGCCCATCTACATTTTTGGTGCCCCCCCCCCCCCTCGCTGATGCACTCGTTGACTTAATATCAACCGGGGCATGGAAGGACCTGGACACTGTAGAACCTATCCCCAAACATGTAGATAGGATTCTTAATGCCCCAACAGACCGACCACATTGGACCAAAGAAATCCTGGTAGATGCCATGTTTGCTGCAGCAGCAGCCACCAAAAAGGAGATTGCTCAGGACAGCTCCACTATCCATCCCCCTTACAGGAAGTCTAGGGTCATGGACAGATCTGGCAAGAGAGTTTACGCTTTGGCCAATTTCACCCTATGAGTGCTAAACTGTCTTTCTCATTTTACTAAGCTACAGAGGAATTTAATCAAAGAACTTTCTAGTTCTGCTCCAGTATCCATGTTTGATGAGGAACACCAGGTCTTTTCCTCCAGAATGGCCAATCTACAGTCCATTTCCAATGTGTCTATAAGGTTAATTTCCCACACTGCAGAGGGAACCTCTAGGGCTGTTGGTTCAAGCAGTGCCATTAGGCATCATGCCTGGATGTGGCTCTGACTTCACAGAACCTTTGAAGGCATCATCACCCTTTGGATTGTCATTCTTTAGGCCCACTGTTAGAGACGCACTTTCCCATAGTGAGAAAGATGGAAAGACCTTGTCTGCTGTCAGAATCCAGTTTTCTACCCCACAAAGATCCTTCTCCAGGAATCAGCATGGTGGTTAATAAATTGTGGATCAAGAAGTCTCAAGGTCCCTTTCAGGAATCCCAGGGAGACTTCCCCCTAGGGGCAGAGGGGAAAACAGTAATAATGGTAGACACCACCCACACAGCAGATGGGGTCCGCAAAATCAAGGTCTTGAGATTTGTTCTCGGACAGACCCTATCTGTGCTCCTGAGAGGTTGAACTAAACAAAAGGAACCTCCTGAGAGGTTGCCTAACTGTCCCACTCTGGAGGCAGTTGGGGCGCTTATCCTTGCACCCAGAAGTCTGGTTAGCCATCACAAATGATTGATGGGTGCAAAGGATCATATCCAGAGGTAATTCCATTCCCTTTTTAAAGCATCCCAAACCAAACGGATCCCTCCCCAATGTTCCACCCAGTCAGAGGAAATCAGCGGCTTTGGAGATTGCAAAGCTACTGGACAAAATAATCATCCAGAAGGTCCCCCATATCAGCTCAATCAAGTATTTACTCGAGACTCTCTTTAATACCAAAAAAGACAGGGGATCTGATGCTGATATTGGACCCAACAACCCTGAACAAATCAGTAAAAACAATCAAAATTAAGGATGGTCATGGTTCAGTCCATCCTACTTCTATTGCAAATGGATGACTGGATGTGGTCAATAGACCTGGAGGGTGCATACTATCATATCAAAATGAACAGATGCTCCAGAAGGTATCTCCACTTCAGACTGGAGCCAATCACTTTCAATTTAGAGTCCTCCTTTTTGGTCTCACCACAGCCCCCAAGGTGTTCACCAAATGCATGGTGGTAATCGCAGCTCCCTTGAGATTGCAGGGATTCCATGTGTTTCCTTATCTGGACAATTGTCTCTTCAATGCTACAACCAGACATCTACTCACTTAAGCCAGGGATTATTTGTTACATGTAGCCCTTACCTTGGGCATAACGATCAGCACACAGAAATGGCAATTAGACCCTGTCCAAGTAATAGACTTCATAGGAGCACATCTGGACACATCCAAAACCCTGGCATTTGTTTCTCCAGACAGAATTTCCACTCTGACTACATATCAGACAAATTCTGTCAATACCGAAGCCGCCAGCAAAATTGGTTCTCAAAGCATTGGGATCTATGGCTGCAGTGATTACCCTGTTACCTTCAGCAAGACTACACATGAGAATTCTGCAGTGGACATTAGCATTCTAATGGTCCTTGCACCAACATCCCTTAAGCTGTGTCAAATTTCTTCCATGCCAACCGAAAGACCAGTTCAATAAGCTCGTCAGTGGGTGGAGTCAGCCAGGAAATAGATGGGCCAGTGCCGAAAGCCACTGGGAATACCAACTTCTCAGATGAAGGGTCACTAGGTGTCCATCCACTTCTCTGCTTTAGGATTTCAAGAATGTCTCCAAAGTAGATATCTTCAGGAGGTAACCATGGGGACTCTTCACCTTCATCAAAGTCTGTATCCTCCATGATTGATTCTTCTAGAGAGTCCAATTACTTCCTCTTGCACTTCTTCCTAGGGACCTCCTCAGTGGGATGTTCTGGGGAAGTACTGGAAGATATAGAAATAGCCTGCTGCAAAGCCTGGGGAATCCTAGACTGGCTGCCCTTGTGGCAAAGAGTGATGAGGCTGTGAGCACAGAGATACCAGGATTGAAGAAGGGGTAGGATCCATCTGTTCTGTTTGGGTAGATAAAATAATTTTCACAGCCCCGAAGGCGGATCACCCTGGAGAAAAAGATGACATTGGATCTGAAAGAACAAGCTTTTGGTCTGTTGACTCTATTCGCTTTGAAGACAACCCCCTCCCCCCCAAGGTGAAAGCTGGAGCTGAGCTATCCAAAGTCAAGGTGCAGAGATGGCTTCAGCAGTTTTGGAGTTGACTCTAACATCTTGGATCCAGTAGGTAAGCTTCGGCTCTGAGAGGTCTCTGGATCCAACATCTGCGTATAGAGGGTAATTGGATCTGAAAAATATATAACGGTCTTGGGATCCAAGTCTGACTGAGTCAGATGGTTCATCTCCAAGGGCTCTGTAACAGCTGAAGGTATTAGAGGAGGAAGTTGCAGTGGGGATGTGGTAGAAGCACGAACCTCCAGACCTGAAGGGGTAGGAGCTGGTAAGACACCCATGACTCTGCATTGAGAGACTCTTGTGCACCACTCTTTTCTTTACACTGACTTTTGGAAGAACGAGTGAAAACAATACAGGGAGATCTGGGTTTGTGATGCTCCAAAAAAAAGGCAAGGGCAGCCTTGAGGGCACCAGATCCACTGAAGGTAAATGCTTGATGTCCTTCTATTCCCATGTTGCAGTATTCATACTGTGGGATTTCCAGCCCTCAAGTGACCCCACATCGGCTCCTATACAAAAGCTTAAGCCTGGCTGCCGTAGGTGCGTGGGACGTCACACGTCGGGCCAAACCATGTAGTATAAATGTGATGTCGGCACACACCGACCTTAGAACTTTTCAGCCACGGATGCCAATAGCTTCGACTGCTTGGCTCCTACATCCGAAGACTTCGAAAAGATAAGTGCTCCGTTGGGGTTTGCCTTTTTCACTCTTGCTTAAGCTTTAGCTTGGTTGCTGTAGTTTTTGTATTAGCCAATGTCAGAGAAAAAGAGTAAATGTAGTTGCAAGATTCTGTACAAAGACTCCCACGACCACTGTGTCTTTGGCCTAGGTAGAGAGCACGACCATAATCCCTGCTCTATTTGTCAGTCGTTCGTACCCAAGATCTTACGCAGCCATCTGGCTGCATTAAATCTGTATTTAGAAAATCAAAGGCTTAAATACCTCACACTTGGGATGGATCCCGAGTTGGTCGCTCAGGCCGAACAACCTAGGAAGAAGGCCAAGGTCTGCAAGCCTTCTCCAGATGCCACTCCACCTTGGGATGTTCCGCCAACTGTCATTCTCGAGGCCGAGGGACACCCGATTACTCCGATGGTTCCTCTGGAAGAGGCCGTGTCAGTAGCCACAGACAGCATGTCAGCGGAGTTGATACAGACGTCAGACATAAAAGACGTCAAGGGGGAACCACTGCTTGATCGTCCAACCGAGACTTCTACTCCAGTGCAGGCCTCTGTTTTCCTACCTACCTGGACATCCACTCCTATCAAAAGGAAACAAAAAAACAAAACACTTGAGCCAGAAGCCTCAAGCAGCCCCAGACTGGGAATCCTTCACTTCTTCTTTGATGCAGGCCTTTATGGCACTTAGGCCTACAGGCCCTACTCCCACAACCATTCCTGTGCTGAGTCGTAGGCCAGCCTCTGCTTCCTCCTTGCCTTTAACTGCTACTCAGCAAGCAGTTACTCAAGATGACCCTTGTGATGACAGTGCCCAGGCCCAGCAATCAAGGAGACTCAATCCTCACCACTAACACCAGGGAGGTCGTCTCATAGAAGAGGAAAGGATAACTAATACACACAGTAAAGTACAATTTCCCTTAAGTGCACACAGAGATCACAGTCAGTCTGGGGCTGGTTGCTCCCTTGCTCACCAGGTCCCCAATAAGATTCCCCACTGGTACAGCTATACGGTCCAGGTCTCAGCCTAACTGGGCAAGCTAGAACCTCCAGTACCCTATCTGTCCAAACAGTGCTTCGTGTCCCTGCCAAGTTGCTTACACAACCAACACACACTTTGAGATAAGTATTTATACAACTTCGCAGATTCTCCAGCTGTGTCCCTGTACCCAGACTATATGGTAGTAATTACTGCCACAACCCAGTTAATATTAGCTACTAAAAGGTCCTTAAAAGGGTGTCCGCTACTAAAAGGTCCTTAAAAGGGTGTCCAATTATTACTGTGCAATATTACTATCCAATGGTAATAGTAATGTGACTATACAGTCTAAGGCTTATCAGAGTGGCCTGTTACAATAAATTCTATATAACTATGCAATGTATTCTAGAGCTTATCTTTACACAAAGCAGCCACAGGTAGAAGGTTTTAAAAATATTTAATAATAAATAATTAAAACACAAGACAAAACTACTACACCACAGAGATATCTAAGTTCAGAGATCACACAGAAACTTAAAATAATACAGTAGGACAGGTCTGATTTCAAAAAAAATTCCTAATTAATGTTTACTAGCTTTAACTATTCCTACAAGAAATCACAGTGCTAGAAACCTACATGTGAGCATAAGCAGAGTACTGGTAAGTTGGATATCAAGATCAAACTGCTCTCTGGTCTCTTGTGAGAAATAGTATTTAAACATTACTAGCAAACATGTTTGCTGGGTCCCTCCCCAAATTACATTAGTTTTGACACTTAGGTTTTCCCAGGCAAACAAACTGCATTATCTAGCAATCTAACACCTGCACAGAAACTTACAACAATAGAAGACATTTCACATGTATAAGCTAGCAGAAACCAGAGCAATAAAGCACCTTCCACATCTAAATTCTAGTCATAAACTTTGTTAAAACAATGGGCATGAAATCTTCATCCAGCCGCCCTGGAGCCGAATTGTAAATATTAAAGAGATTCATAAGATCTTTTCAACTTAAGACACATTTGAAATACTTGGCTTGATTTTCCTTACAGCAGATGGCAATGTTGCAACAATCTTGAAGTTCACAGTTTACAGTGTTTTCTTACATTCAAGAAACATGCCTGTATTTTACATGTATTATCAAGAAAACATGCCTGTATTTTACATTTATTTATACAGTTGATAGAATTATGTATCAAATTATATTCGACTAGGCTGGCAGCCTTCGCCCATCTCTCCCCAATCGTCACAACCCTGACCAGTCTTACTCCTCCTCTGAGGAATCTGTCTCATGTTTCTCAGATTGCCTCTCCCACAGACTATTACTCCCCTGACGAGGACTCTATTGAAGGGGACTCCCCACCTGAGGATATTTCATTTGGGGAGACTATTTCAAAAATGAAAGAGTATTTCAAGTGGGATACTTCCTTAGTTTCTGAAACCCAGAAGAGAGACTTTGAGCTTCTACAGCTTAACTCTCCCTCACCTTCAGCCATCCCTCCAGTGCTCCCAGCCTTCTTGGATGCCTTCAGTTCTGTTTCCAAGAACCCAGACTTTCAACCCCCTGCGCCTAAAAGGCCGGATAGGTTTTACAAAGTACCTGATGATTACAAGTTCCTATTAACCCCCCGGCCGACCCAGCAGTTATTGCAGTATCCCCAGACAGACAGTCTAGGCAATTGCCTTCTGCTTCTCTACTGCCATCAGATAAGGACAGCAAAACTATGGACAGAATGGGAAAAAAGGTATACACATCCTCTACCCTAGCTTTCAGGGCTATAAATTACCAAACACACATGGTGAAGTATGCCCTAGACCTAGTTTCTCAGGTCATCACTTTATTGGCTTCCACCCTTGACTGTCCAAATCAGACATTACCTCCAAGCTGTCCCTTCCCACACAAGTAGTCAGACACTCTATCCGTTGCAGTTATGATGCAGCAGAAGCAGCTACCAGATCTGCTGCCACTGCATTGGCCTTGTGCAGATATTCCTGGCTCAGATTACAGCCTCTGCCAGATTATTTTAAAGCCAAAATCATGGATGCTGCTCTGCACAACAACCTACTGTTTGGCAAAAATGCTCCAGAACATTTCAAAAACTTGCAAGAAAAAAGCAAGGAGCTGCAGGACATTAAACACTTGCTGCTGTTCCCAGTGCTCAGATACTACAGGAACTACCCAGTCAAAACATCCTTTGTTAGAAGGGTTCCCTTCCACCTTTTGCCCTTCTACTGCCAGACCATGTAGGGGACCTTGGAGACAAACGTATCCCAGACCCCCTCAACCTCTTCCCCTCCAACAAATAGCCCTTTCCAGATAGAGGGGGACTTTCCTCTGTGTGACTGCTTTGCACTATACCTTCCCTTCTGGAAAACCATCACTTCAGATCTCTGGGTTCTTTCCATCATCCAAAAAGGATACTTTCTATCCAGGAAAGAAAAACCGACACCAAAAAAGATACCTTTCTCTCCAAAAAATGAACTCCCTGTACTTTCTCCCATCCTGCAGGAACTTCTCTCCCAGGGAACCATAGAACCAGTTCCCTCAGGACAGGAGGGACTAGGCTTCTACTCCCACCTTTTCTTGTCCCAAAATAAGGATGGCCCCTGGAGACCTATCCTGGACCTCTCATACCTAAACCTATTCCTACAGGTCCCCTCTTTCAAGATGCTCTCCCTTCAAACTCTTTTACCCCTCATCCCATCTCAAGCCTTCATGGTCACTCTAGACCTAAAAGATGCATACTTGCACATCCCAGTCAGACCCTCCCATAGGAGATTCCTACACTTCTCTGGGCCCTCTTCTCATTTGCAGTTTACTGCTTTATCTTTTGGTTTATCTACGGCACCCAGAGTTTTTACCAAGTGCTTAACCCCAGCCATTGCCCATTGCAGAACCAAGGGAGTGCAAATCTACCCTCACTTGGACGACATTCTCATTTTGGCAGAATGAGTCCACCATTCTAACCCATCTCCAAGTCACCATCTCCTACTGCACAAACTGGGTTTCATCCTCAACCTTCAAAAATCATCTCTCCTCCCACAACAGGACAAGGTTTTCCTTGGGTGAAGAATCAGAACAGATCTAATGAAATCCTTCCTCCCACCAGACAAAGTACAGTCCCTATCCTCCCATTTTCTAAGCCTATTGACAGAATCGCACCTGACTGCAAGGTAGTTTATGCAAACTATCGGTCTCATGGTTGCCACCATCCCCATGCTCCCACTAGCAAGGATGCACATGAGGAAATTCCTGTGGTACTTAAAGAATGTTTGGTCTCAGAGCCAACAGCCTCTAGACAAATTCATCCCCCTTCTGCCCTGCCTAAATATTGAGCTGAAGTGGGGGATTCAGCAGGTTTCCAGCAACCAAGGAATTCCTCTGCAGTTCCCTCCCACTACTCAGTACATGCACACAGATGCATCAGACCTAGGGTGCGGAGCAACCCTGCAGGGCTACAGGGTACAACAGTGCTGGTCCCCTGCCCTGCAAAAACAACATATCAATGTCAGGGAAATGACTGGTGTCCTGCTAGCTCTAAAAGTCTTCCTTCCCATCCCGCAACTAGGGATACTCCACATTGTGACAGAACACTACTGTCATGTGGTTCCTAAACAAACAAGGAGGGACAAAGGCATACCAGTTATGTCAGATAACCCTTCAAATCTGGAAAATGGCAGCAAAACACAACCTCTTCCTGAAAGCTTCATACATCCCTCTCAGGAAAACAAGCAAGTGGACTTGCTCAGCAGAACCTCCTCTCTGCAACACAAATGGATGTTGCACAGTGATACCTTTCTACACATAGTTCGCCAGTGGGGCACACCTCAAGTGGATCTGTTTGCCCCCCCCCCCAGAACAGACAACTAAAAAAAATTTGCAGCAGGACTCACTCACCACTAGCCTGGAGAGTGGATGCCATCAGCTTTACATGGCAAGGAATGTTCCTATATGCCTTCCCTCCCTTTCCGCTAATTCAAAGAGTCATTCTGAAAATCAAGAAGGAACAACCAAAAATCTTGCTGGTGACTCCCTCTTGGCCAAGGCAACACTGGTTCCCCCTTCTACTTTCCCTAGCCAAGGGCAATCATCACAAGTTACCCCACAAGGTGGACCTACTAATGCAGCAACAGGAATCCCTCCTTCACCCACAACTGTCTTTACTGCACCTAACTCTGTGGGTGATCAACTTCTGATTCCTTTTAGACAACATTACTCAGAAGATGTGCTATCAGTCCTGAGGGAGGCCAGAAAACCAAATACTAGAAAAAACAATTTGTCTAAGTGTGGAGATTCTCAAAATGGTGTTCTCTTAGAGACAAGGACCTATTTCTGGAAGATCCACCCCTTGTCCTAAACTATACCTGTGAACTCATTAAGGAGGGACTAGCTTACTCTTCGGTCAAAGTCCATCTTTCTGCCATTTCTGCCTGCTTGCCTTTATAGCCACCTCTTCTTTCCAGACTGGATGTAAAACTTTTCCTGAGAGGGGTCTTGCACATCAGACCACTAAGAAAGCCCATCCCTCCTCCCTGAGACTTCAACTTTGTGCTTTAAAAGCTTACCCTACCCCCCTTTTGAGACTGCCAGCACAGCATCTCTTCAAATGTGCACATGGAAAACCATTCTATTAGTGACCATTGCCTCTGCTAGAAGAGTGTCTGAATTACAGGCCCTGATGGCTTTCCCTCCTTACACCAACTTTCACAATGGAAGGGTGACCCTACGCACAAATCCCTCCTTTATGCCCAAAGTAGTAAATGAACTGTCCTTAAACCAGTCTATTCACTTACCCACCTTCTTCCCTTCCTCTACTAACTCTGCGGAGAGGATTCTCCATTCCCTGGATGTACACAGACAACTGAGATTCTACTTGCTCAAAACTAAGTCCGTCAAAAAACTGACCAACTGTTCATTTCCTTTCATCCCAGGGCTTTGGCTAAGGCAGTCTCCAAACAAACTATCTCCTGCTGGATCAGGAAATCTATCCTCTTTTGCTACTCTCATCATCACACACACCATTGCCTCAAGGAGTGTGAGCACATTCCACCAGAGGCATGGCTACCTCAAAGGCCTTCATGAATGGGCTAGACACAGCCTCCATTATGGAGGCAGCCACCTGGTCTACAGCCCATACTTTCACTAAGTACTACAAACTTGACCAGGTATCTAGACCCAGGGCAGGATTTGCCAGGGATTCTTGGAATCCTCTACCTCTGCCACCTCCCAGCATTCCTCCTAGCTGTGGTAAAATCTTACCATAACCATAGATGTCCTTCTCTTCCATGTTGCAGTATTCCATCCCACCCTCCAATCCCCTGCTATCCTCAGTCTTTTCTGGTGTATCCCTTCCCTACAGGCCAGTCTGTACAGCTCTGCAGGGACATTTGCTTTTGCTTCTCCTTGGCCTTATAGTCTCTTCTCTGGGCTTCAAGTTCTGAGGTCAGTGTGTGCCGATGTCACATTTATACTCCATGGTTTATGGCCCTGTGTGTGACGTCCCATGCACTTACAGCAGCTAGGCTTAAGCATTTGTATAGGAGCCAACGTCAGGTTACCTGAGGGCTGGAAATACCACAGTATGAATACTGCAACATGGAAGAGACAGACATCTATGGTTATGGTAAGATTTTACACAACTATTCTTTCTTGGCAAATAAATGATGCTAGATCCTGTACAGCTGCAAATGGTTGGATCCAATAGTTTTTTCATTGGAGTGGAGGAGGTTGGATCTATCACTTTACTCTTTTTTTTTTCTTTGGATCTGAGAATGAGGTCGGATCCAGCTTAGATCTTTTTCTAGATTTCAGATCCAAGGGTGAGGTCGGATGCATCTTAAGACTTTTTTTGTGGATTTCTGCAAGACCCTAGAGGATGGACTGGAACATAGCCAGCTTTAGGCACCAGTGAACCCTGCAGTCGCTGGGGGCCCCCAACCACGGCAAGTTGTCTTATCTTGATATTTCGTAACATGTCCGTCAAACCAATAAAAGCTAGCACAGCAATACTGTGTACTTAATAAACCAGATGGGTAATAGCTCTTATTTATATCACCTTTAAAATTTCAAAGATAGCTCTGGTTATAGTAAGAGTGTTTTATCAACCAACAGGTTTCACAATTCAATTAAATATTTTATGACTGACATAGTAACCCTGGCTTAGTTAAACTCTGCTAGTGGATATTCAGTCCACTAAAACTAACAACATAGCCAGCTTAGGTACTTGCAATTCCCATGGCTTCAAGGAAGCCCCCTTGATCATCCTTAACTGGGTGGGGGCCCACAGAAGCTGCTGTTGGTTGGAGAATTTTTTTTATTTTTTTTAACCCGAATAGGTCTGTGATATGACCCTGTTAGGATAAAGCTAATAATGAACTTAAGCAAGATGAGCACTAGAGAGATCAGCAGTGACTGATACCAGTGCAAACTTTGGATGTTAAGAAAAGCTGATGCTTCTGATCTTCAGGGATGGTTTTCCCTTTCAGGCTGTTTTCTAATTACTGGCAGAACACCAGATACTACAACTTTCAACTTCTTTGCAGAAGAATTCAGTGCAGTACATATAATAGCAGAATAAAGGTTTAAAACCAGGAACAAGTTTTAAATATTACTCTAATTCAAATAAAAAGTTTAGTATAACACCATTTGCATCAACATGCATTTTTTTGGACAGTAAGTATGAAACTCTGATGTCTGGATTTATTGACTGTCTGTAATCCTGAATGACTTACAAGCAAATCAAACTTTTTTTGAAGGATAGAGCAAAATTATGAGAAAAATCAGGGAAAATCTTGTGAAATCATTTACATTACTCCTCAGTGAAGTAAATAAAAATGACTTACCCTTGATGTTGTTTGACAACTGTTAAATGGAAGTCACTGATCTGCTGTGCCAACACCAGTGTTGCAGAATGTATTGCTGAAATAAGTACAAAACTAGTATTGATATGGTTTATGCTTGCGTGTGTTTGTCGGTGTAAAAAATCTGTGATTTTCATCTGTGTACACACCCAATAATGCCAGGACACACAGATTATTATTCTGGGTGTCAGTAAAAAATATAGCTAACAAATAATTATATTTCAGAGGTAATAAACAAATATATCAGAATAGTCAGACACTTAGATCTTCTAATAGTCTGGGGCCCCACTCCCAGACTCTATAACTGGATACAGGGGGTTCCCATAATCACCCCTTACTGTGTGGGGGCCCCACAGAGGCTGTTGCTGATTGAGAAAAAAAGGAGGAAGAAAAAATGTATTAATTGTGTGATTACTACTTTAACCTGAACAGGGTTGTGCTATATCCCTGGTAGGCTAAAGATGATAATGGCCTCTACTCAACGTCCAAAACGAGCTGTGCTCAGATGTGTGTGTACAGAAAAGTGCTGTAGGGTGTGTGTGTTGGGAATCGTGGCTGTTACTATAATTTTCATCACAGTCAAACCTTAGAGGTGTGCACATGAGGTGCACATGATAGCTTGTGTTTGGATTGAGGACATTGTGGTATTCTTTTTTTTTTTACTTTTCTCACAGACCTCAGAAGTGTACAAAGAAAGTTGTTATAGCTTGTGCAGGGGCAGCAGTGTCTTGTCTAGAAGCAACAAAGAAGAATACATTACTGCAATCATTTTTATTTTCACTTTCCTCACAATCACACTTCAAGCATGTGTACAGGTAGCTGCCTTTGACAGTTTGGGTTGAGGATTATGTCACCAGTCACTTGAAATACACGACTGTGGCAATTTGAACCCCATCCCAGTCTAACACCAAAGAGATGCATAGGCAGGCATTTCCCAGATAGGACCTGTGTATCTAGACAACTGGCTTGTTAGTTTATTGAGAGTTACTATTTTGTCATCTTTGAACATAAAGCCTTTTGGTACAACTTATATCTTTCCTTGAAAGAAAACAAAAAAAATAAGACTAAAATTCTTTTCTTACTCCTGAGTTTTATTTAGGCTACTATTGGATTAAAAGGTTGGGAAATGCTTTAAATGTATTTCAGAACATACATAACACAGTGGTTTCTGGGGGCTCTGGCTTAACTGAGTTATTTTGGATGGCGCAGTGGTGCTGTTGCCTCACAGCAAGAGGTTCTTCAGTTGTTTCTCTGCTGGAGCCTGCTTGTCCTCCCTGTGTTTTTATGGGTTTTCTCCAAGTACTCCGGTTTCCTCCCATGTTACAAAGACATATGTCTGGAGTGTTTCTCACTGGGCCGCTGCTGAAAATTGGCTTTATTCCAAGTTGGACTTTTCTGGTAAAATGTTAAATAAAATAATTTTCCTAAATGGTTATTGCTTTATGTACAGTGGATATTAAAAGTTCACACACCCCTGTTAAAATGCCAGTTTTTTGTGATAGAAAAAATTGAGACCACAATAAATCATTTCAAAACTTTTCCCACTTTTATTGTGACCTATAACCTGTACAATTCAATTGAAAAACAAATAAATCTGTTAGTCGAAAAATATAAAAAAAATGTACAATATGCTGGTTGCATAAGTGTGCACACCCTTAAACTACTACTTTGTTGTGTGTGCACACCCTTAAACTAATACTTTGTTGAGGCACCTTTTGATTTAATTACAGCATTCAGTCTTCTTGGGTACCCACCTGCCATCAATTAAAAGGACTCTGATTAACCCCAACTAAAGTCTGGCTGTCCTAGTGTGATTTTACTGACATTTACTCAGTTGCCTGTTACAGCAAAAGCCATAGTTTGCGGAGTACTTACAAAGCATCAAAGGGATCTCATTGTTGAAAGGTACCAGTCAAGAGAAGGGTACAAAAAAAATTTCCACAGCATTGGATATACCATGGAACACAGTGAAGACGGTCATCAAAAAGTGGAGAAAATATGGGACAACAGTGATGTTGCAAAGAACTGGACGTCCCTCCAAAATTGATGAAAAGACAAAGACGAAAACTGATCAGGGAGGCTGCCAAGAGACCTACAACAATACTGATAGAGCTGCAACAATTTTTGGCAAGTACTGGTTGTGTACTACATGTATAAATAAATTCACCAGCAAATGAACTCAGGAAGCAACCAGTAAAGAAATGAACAAACATTAACATAAATAACAATCAATATGAAGGCCAGCATACATAGTAAAAAGCAGTAGTGTTGTTATGATCAATGTTCATTACAAATTGCAGCAATTCAGTTTTGTTTGGCTGTTTTTAACTTTTCATTCTGATTTTAGTGTTGATACACCTTTTAGTAGGTTTGTGATTGTGCTTTTTACTATGTATGCTGGCCTTCATATTGATTGTTAATTATGTTAATTAAGATAATTATTCAATTGAATTGTTCATGATGTCATTTTTAGGTGTGTATATAAGGTTGTTTTTTATTTGCATTAAGTTGTGTTCTGATGAAGTCGGATTAAAGACGAAACCTAGGTCAACTCGTGGCTTTGTTCATTTCTTTACTGGTTGCTTCCTGAGTTCATTTGCTGGTGAATTTATTTATTCCTGGTTTGGTGTTTTGTTAGTATGGAGAGTGGTGGTGTTGGACCAGACATCTTGGGCTTATTGGAAGCTATTAACCAGAAATTGCTTGAGCATTCTAAACAGATTCAGTCTTTGGTTGAAGGTCAGCAGAATGAGAAAAATGGCCACAATTTGGGTTCAAAACCTAGTGGAAGACGTGACTTTGCCTCTGTGGCAAGTGTGGGACGTAGTTCTCCTGAGGTGAACACTGGAGTGAGGTCTACGAATCCTTCCAATTCCAATAATTCAGAAGATAATAATTTTGGGACTGAATTTGATGCCAATAAGTGGAGAGTAAATGAATTTAACTTTCAGCGAAGTGGGGTGGTGGTTAATGTGGAAAGAAATGTCTTTAAACCTATGGTACAGCGTTTGAATGAATTTGAAAAGAAGTTATTTGCCCTTAAAAAACTGCAAATTGAAAATGGGTATTTGCAGAAAAATATTGACTGTGGTTTTGTACCTAAAGGTTTGCGAGCTTGGAAGTATCCCAATGGGATTGCCACTAACAAAGACATGTTGGAAGAAGTTCACAATTTATACAACAAAATGGGACTTGAACTTTTAGCCATCATTATAAAATATAATGATCAGCAAATAGCCTCTTTGGTGTGTGAACTGGAAACGGTGAATGAGGCTATTACTACTGATTTAAATTTTGACCATTATTTAACCAACTATAATAACTTGCTGGCAGAAGTGAACAACCAATGTGAAACTATTTTTGCTAGAAAAGCCAAGAAGATAGAAAGGGATAGCAATGAGTATAGGCGAAATCAAGCTTATCCCATGTCAGAAGGCAACTGTTATGGTAAGGTCCCTTTAAGTAAAAGCAATTACAGCAGGGACTTGGAGGTGGTGCCTATTGAAGAAAGTACAAATGGTGAGCAAGAGCGGGCTGATTTCCCTTTAGATGTGGAACCGAGAAGGTCAGAGAGGATACGTGGGCGGAACCAGCGGCAGGAACAGAATGTGTTCAGCGATTACATCAGGCAGGGTGCAAAGCCAAAGTTAACAAATTCTGTAAATACCAACAACAGGGGCAATCGAGCCCATTGGAAAGTCTAATTTTTGGCTGCGGTTCCAATTATGCAGGTGAGCCTTCCAATTTGAAATGCCTTCCATATTCATCTAATTGTAGCGGTTATATTAACTGTACTGGTCTAGTTGATTCTAGTTCCCCTGTTTCCTTAGAGGCGAACGGGCGTTTATCAGCGCTTAATACAGATGGCACCATCAACAACTTTGAACTTTTTGGTGAAGTTTCGCCTAATATAGTTACTAGTGGAGCGCATTTATTTGTGGGTTGTGAACTAAACACAGGTGTTAATGCCAAGGAGCGGTTTGCTGGTAGCGATACTGAGCAGCCAAATTGTGTGGGTATTAATTGTGTTGACCATTTAACAGTGGAGGCCGACAATTGTGCATTTCCAATTCATGAGTCTTGTGGGGGGTTTACGGCCGCTTTTGTTACAAATTCAAATGTGAATAGCGCTTGTGGTGTCGCTGTTCCCGTTTCGTCGTTTGTGGATGACGTGTGTGAACATTTGGTCTATCGTGACGTTGGGACAATTTCTGGACATTTAAATTCAAAATTTTCTCCTGTTGTAATTAATGTTATTAATGTTACTGATGTCTCTGGTTATATTCCTGTTACACAACGGTCGCAACATATTAGTGATTGTAGTAATGTTGCAGATATTAACCTGGATAACTTTGTTGACATGTTCAATTTTAATTTGCATTTGGATGAAACAGATGCAAATATGTTGGAGGGTGTATATAATTTATTGAATGTGAATTGTGATCATAGAGCTGGATATGGATCACCTTCTGTGAGACATGTTAATGTAAATATGTGTGAATTAGAATCAACTGTAGATTCAAAGTCATCTTTAGTGAACGCTGAAATGGGCGAGGTTAATGAATTTTGTGTTGAAACCCAGCAGTCTTTGTGTTTGAGTGAAGCTTTTTCCAATATTGTTGGTTACAGTGGTTCATTTATTAATAATTCTGTAGATAATACTGATGTTGGCTGTGATTCCCTGTATGATGTTAGTTTGCACACCTTTCCAACTTTTTTTGGTGAGGCTGGTGTGCATTTTGATGATGATAGTGACAGTCAAATTGAGCAGGAAATTGAGAATGTGGCGCAAAGTAGTTTGAACTATTGTAGTATGGATTGTAGAATTGAAGAACTGATACAAGTAATTGATGAAAACTCTATATCAGTTCTGGAAAGTGGGCCTAGTAATCCTGTTATTATAGCTAATGGTTTTGATGATTTTAAAATATACAATTATTCTACTAAAATCATTAATGAACGACATGTTGAATTATTGGCTAAAGGGTTAACCTTTGTTCCTCTAGCTCGGGGTTGTTTAAGTAACACTTTAGTTGATCTAAAAATGTTAGTAAGGAAAATGAACTTGAAATTGACTTTTGATGGTGTAAATAGGAATCAAGTGGGTTTGACTTTGAAAAAACCAAGTAAGTACATGCCCCCAGCTAATGTTGTTACCAATGCATACGAAAGGATATGTGAGTTTGACATTAGGGAGCATTATAGATGGGCAATGAGTCCACACTACAAGTGGGCTTTTGATACGAAGGACAACTTGACTTTTGAAGAGCATGAATTGTTGGATGGGTTGGTAAATGACATTTCTATAAGATTTATGAAGCCCGATAAAGGAAATGGCTTAGTGCTTATTGACAGGGTTGATTATGTCAACAGTATTATGGCATTATTGGCAACGGATACTTACGAAGATGTTAGTCTTAACGAATTAAATATTGCCTATAGTAAGGTTAGTTTGTATATTGAGGACTTACTTTGGCAAGGGCATATTAATGAGGATGAGTATAGGTATCTGATTAATGATTATCCAATGGTTAGTGGGATTTTTGGAATACCCAAGATCCACAAGGGCTTAAATAATTTAGCATTTAGGCCAATTGTTGATGGCAAGTTTAGTAAAACCTGTTTTATAAGCAAATTTCTTGATTTTGAGCTACATAAGGGTTTAAAAGTATTTAATTACATTACCAAAGATTCGTGGTCATTTTTGGAGAGGCTAAAGGGTGTTAAATTCACCAATGATACTATTATGATAACAGTTGACGTTGTAAACTTGTTTTCAGTTATTCCCACAACAATAGGGCTTGAATGGTTGGAGGTTCAATTGTTAAAAACAGGTTTATTTGATCAGGATAGAATCAACTTGTTGGTAGGCCTAATGGAAATTGTACTCACTAACAATTTTATTCAGTTTGAGGGGAGTTTTTTTAAACAGACAACTGGTGTAGCGATGGGGGCGGCATGCGCCCCGGTATATGCCAATTATGTAATGGCATACTGGGAGCAAGAATTTCTTTTTACTAGCAGATTTATGCCCCACATTAGCTTTTACACCCGCTTCCTAGATGATTTGTTTATCATCTGGGAAGGTGGAATTGATAAGTTTAGAGAATTTATTGAGTTTCTTAATAATTAGCTGTCAGCCCGGTTAATTCTGAATTGATATCTACCATTCATAGAAAAGCAACATTTTCGAATTCATATCTGAGTTATTCAAGTTGTCATCCTGACCATCAGAAGAAGGCAATAGTTAAAGGGCAGATGGTCAGGGCAGCGAGAATGACCAGTTTGGATGTTGATTTTTTTAAAGAACTTGACTTCATCAAGTTGATGTTTATTAGGCGGGGTTATCCAGCGGCACTGTGTGATTGTATTGCGGATGAAGTAAAATCCAAAAGGGCCAATGGTGTGTATTGGGCCTTATTGCATGGAAAGCCTGATATTGGAAATGAGCATGTTGATAGTAATGCTGTTCCTATGGGTAACATCATTCTTAGAGAGGATGAATCTAGTGCAGGGGTCAGTGGTGACCATCCATTATATTTTATTACCACTTTCTCCTTTGATGCACCTTATATTGCTGAGATTATCATCAATAATTGGAAAATTTTGAAAATGGATCATTCGGTAAGTGGGAAATTGGGGAGACCGCCTAAATGTGTTTTTAGGAAAGGACTTTCTTTTAAACAATTATTGGAAAAAGGTGATATTACACACACTGTTTCTTATAGGAGTAAGGGTAATTTTAAGTGCGGTAGGTGTAGTGTTTGTCACCTGATCAATGTGACGGGTGCGGAATTTAAGGTGGCTGGAGTTACTGTTAGGGTTGGGGCTCATTTTGACTGTTATACCACAAGTGTCGTATACGCGGCTATGTGCACACAGCGTCCGGCCTTTTATATTGGGAAGACCTGCAGGGCTTTAAGAGACCGAATTATTGAACATCAGTCTGATATTAGGTTAAAGAAAAAGACCAATGCCCTGTATAGGCACATTGACACCAATAGTGGGCATCATTTTAAGTTTTGTGTGATCCAACAGATTTTGGTAGATAAATGTGGAAGAAAACTGGATGTGCACTTAGATATAGGTGAGATGAAATGGCAGTTGAAACTTAATGCATTGGAATTCCCAGGCATTAATAACTGTGTTACTATTATGCCCATTTTAAAATTAAAAAGTATATTGGGTTGAATTTGCTTGCACTTATAATGTTGTACACAATGTATACATCGATTAATTAGATTTGTAGTGTTGTTATGATCAATCTTCATTACAAATTGCAGCAATTCAGTTTTGTTTGGCTGTTTTTAACTTTTCATTCTGATTTTAGTGTTGATACACCTTTTAGTAGGTTTGTGATTGTGCTTTTTACTATGTATGCTGGCCTTCATATTGATTGTTAATTATGTTAATTAAGATAATTATTCAATTGAATTGTTCGTGATGTCATTTTTAGGTGTGTATATAAGGTTGTTTTTTTTATTTTTTTATTTGCATTAAGTTGTGTTCTGATGAAGTCGGATTAAAGATGAAACCTAGGTCAACTCGTGGCTTTGTTCATTTCTTTACTGGTTGCTTCCTGAGTTCATTTGCTGGTGAATTTATTTATTCCTGGTTTGGTGTTTTGTTAGTATGTGTACTACATGTGACAACAATTTCCCGTATTCTCCATATGTCTGGACTATGGGGTAGGGTTGCAAGGCAGAAGCCTTTTCTTACACAGAAAAACATCCAGGCCCGGCTAAATTTGCAAAATAATACATCATCTCCAAAAAGCATGTGGGAAAATGTGTTATGGTCTGATGAGACCAAGGTTGAACTTTCTGGCCACAATTCCAAAAGGTATGTTTGGTGCAAAAACAACACTTCACATCAACAAAAAGAACACCATCCCCACAGTGTAGCATGGTGGTGGCAGTATCATACTCTGGAGTTAGTTTTCTTCAGCTGGAACTGGGGCTTTTAGTCAAGGTGGTGGGAATTATGAACAGTTCCAGATATCAATCACTTTTGGCCCAAAAGCTTCAGGCATCTGCTAGAAAGCTGAATATGAAGAGGAATTTCACCTATCAACACAACGACCCCAAGCATATATCCAAATCAACAAAAGAATGGCTTCACCAGAAGAAAATTAAAGTTCTGGAATGGCCCATACCTAAATCCAATAGAGAATCTGTGGGGTGACCTGAAGAGGGCTGTGCACAAGAGATGCCCTTGCAATCTGACTGAGTTGGAGCGCTTTTGCAAGGAAGAGTGGGCAAATATTGATGAGTCAAGATGTGCTATGCTGATAGACCCCTACCCAAGAAGACTGAATGTTGTAATTAAATCAAAAGGTGCTTCAACAAAGTATTAGTTTAAGGGTGTGCACACATGCAACCAGCGTATTGTATGTTTTTTATTATTTTTTTCCCCTAACAGATTTGCTTGTTCAATTGAATTGTTCAGGTTATAGGTCACATTAAAGGTGGGAAAAGTTTTGAAATGATTTATTGTGGTCTCATTTTTTTTATATCACAAAAACCTGGCATTTAACAAGGGTGTGTAAACTTTTTATATCCACTGTACTTGGTCAAGAAAGGTGTGTTGAAGGGATGCAAAGTAAACTAAAGCTGAACAGCACCACAGTTTCTTTCCTTAATCAAAATTTCTGTTCAAGCCATCATTGGATGAAAAGGTTGTGTTAAAATGCACTTCAAAGTATACAGAAATTCATGGCTTCTTGAAAAAGTGCATAAGACCAGGTGTGAGAAAAGGAGGAAAAAGGTAATGTGTATGATATAGGGAAACCAATATGGGGCGGAGGGGCAGGGAACAACTGCATATGGTATGGTTGGCCTGTGTGTCTCTGTTGGGGAGGGCTGAAACAGTATGCCCAGGGCACCATTTCACAAAGTCCAGAGGTGGATATAGAGTTGCTGTAATGTATCATTGGTAAGTTCCAGTAAATCTAAAAGCCCCTTGCTGAGGTGGGCCTACATAATGTAAGAGGACTGTAGCTACATGTCAGTCTGTGATTACTACTAGTAAATGTTGCAGGTTGCTTAGGAGGAGTGCTAGTGATAGGGTGATATGTACACTGGAAATGCCTAGAGGCCCCTAGAATGCTAACACCAGCCCGAACTGGAAGGTCTTGAAGATGTCTTCGAATTTCTGCTTTTAGGAGTTTGAGCCCCAAATATTGCTGTACAGTTGAGAGGTATGCAGTCATCCATAAACCCATTTTCGCATACTGGGGTCTGTATATTGTTTCAACAGTGACAGTCATCTAGTGCCATTGTTCACATCGCCGAGCGGCCCGTAACCATCTAAAAAAAAAAAAAAAAAAGCAGCCTTTCATTGCATCCTGTGAGCTGTGGCACATTTCCCAGCAGTTGTCACTAACAGGTCGAAGGCGGTATTATTCTCTACGGACTAAGGCTCCCGTGCAAGATTATTGAGCGCATAACCTAGTCACTTACGAGAATAAGAATATGGGCCACTGTACTACAACAGTGTTTTAACGGCATTTTATGAGCGTGACTTCTGTTTGAGTATAAGCGGAGTGCAGCTCCATTGAAATTCTAATTTTAACATGTAGTCTCCCAATTCACCAAAACTAGAAAACAAGTCTGGACCGTAAATTACAGTCATAACGACCCGTAAGAAGTTTGTTTTTAAGTTGCGTTCAAGCATGCGCTGAATGCGGCAGACCACAGGAGGGGCCAAACGAGTCCTGTAACACAAGGGACACTGACACCTTGCGACTTAGAAATCTGATGTTCGCAATTTTGACAAAATAATACCAAGTTGCGACTTGCGAGGAACTATGGGGCGGGTGCAGTCCTAGAAGTCACAGCTATGAAGCCAGTAACAACTCTTAACCCAAAGAACATCTTCATTTAACTGAGCAGGTGTATGGAGTTATTCCCCCGCCAAAAAAAGGTTTCAGAGAAAAGTTACTTGGCGGTGGTGTGCTGACTGCTGAACACTAGTCATTCATCAACCGCAAGTAACATATCCTGTATCGACTGTTCCTTTTTCTGCAGCTTGCTATGACAGAAGGACGAACTAGAATAACGATGTGTGTGTGTGTATATATATATATATATAGAGAGAGAGAGAGGCATTGGAGAGTTTAATAGAAACGCTGTTGCAAACATCCCTTTCTTGTACTTTTACCCGTTTATAGGTTACCAATACAGAACTTGCTTGGTAGCTACCTCTCTCCAGATCAGACCGACCTTATGCATGGTGCTGATAGTCTTACTATGTAGTCTGTCTTGTTGAAAAACTCGTATAAACTCTTTCGCTGCAGCTACATCTTATTTTTAAGCCAAACGTTTAGCCTGCTTTTGTTGGTACATCTGTTTTTCTTGTATCTATATATTTATATATATTTTGGGACGCTATAGTTATTTTAACATTAGTTGTAACACTGAACACACATACGCGTTCCCTTTCCTCAGGCTCGTCGTGTGAATATATACTATTCAGGCAATATTTAATTGTGACGCCCGCATACCCCCCCTCTCTCTCTTTTACTTCCAAGTTTAAATGCATGTTTTCCCAGGTTAGCAGTCTATAGAGGCGCCCGGTGACTGTGATGGCCCCTTTAAGAAAAGGCAGGCAGCCACCGCTGCTGCCCGCCTGGAGTAGCTGAAGGTCACTAAACACAAAGCACTCGGCAGCGCTGCGGTCCAATATAGCGCATGCGCCCTGCCCGAGGACTGGCAAAAAGCAGCAATATGGCGAGAATGCCTGGCAGCGGGGATTGTAACACTGGCGGCAGTAGAGGCGACGGCGAGAACCACCACCGTGGCAGAAGTGGCACGGTCCGTAACAGCAGCACGGCGAACAGTGAAGAAGAGGATGATGAGATCCAGGAGGTACAAATCACTGGTGACGAGGAAGAAGAATACGGGAGCAGACTGGACTGGGACGAGGGGGCGCCGGACCAGGAATGTTGTAATGGGCAAGACGGAGAGGCGGTCCATATAATGAATATGGACCAGCGCGGCGAGCTTGAGTCAGAGCTAGAACTGCTGCACAACTGTGGACTGGACTCTGATGCGGAGGTGGATCTACAGCGCCCGGAGCGGGCAAGGCTGAGTGAGAACACCCGTCTCGCCACTCGCTATGCTGTGCGTATCTTTCGGGAGTATCTGACAGAGAAATCCCAAAGTCCAGACTTCGAAACAATGGACAAGGAGGCGTTATGTAAAGTGCTGCGCTCCTTCTACGCAGAGGCGAGATCAAAAAGCGGACAGCTGTATAGCAAATCTTCACTTATCAGCATCCGGAGCTCTTTGAACAGGTATCTGAACGAACCGCCTTACTGTCGTACCTTGGATCTTACGAAGGACCCCGAGCTTAGGAGTGCCAATCTTACTTTGGCAGCAGTGATCCGGAAGCTGGAAGAGCAAGGGGCAGGGCCAGTGGTCCAGAAGCAAGCAATCACAAGGGCTGATCTCAGAAAACTTTACACCTCCAATGAATTCAATACGAACACACCGTTTGGGCTTCTGAACAAAGTCTGGTTTGAGACTTGCATGTATTTTTGCACAAGGGGTAGAGAAAATCAAAGGGAACTGGAAGAGGATTCTTTTGGGTTAGCCATGGATGAAGATGGGAGAAAGTTTGTTTATTTTAAAACATTAGGACCATACCATAAATCCAGGTCTGCTTCCTGGAGTAAAAAGAGGGCTGATAATGATGATGAAAACTTACCAAGAATGTATGAAACAGGTACAGAGTTTTGTCCGTATGCTAGTTTTGTCAAGTACTTGTCAAAGCGAAATCCACTTTGTAAAGCTTTTTTTCAGAGGCCTAGAGACCATTGTAATGAAAGTGATGTGACATGGTATGAGAACAAAGCTATTGGCAAAAACCTTTTGGGCACACGAATGCAGATGTTGTCTAAAGCAGCCAAGTTGTCCAAGACTTACACAAACCATTGTATAGGTGCTGTGTCCATTGCTACTCTAAACAGTATAGCTGGAATTGGTAGCAAGGTGGTCTCTCCATGCTCATCAGAGGCACGGAATGGATCACACCATATCCAGTTGGTAGCCCCTTTTGTTCTTGCTACAGACCATGCTCTTAATGAATTTAAAGGTGAAGTCACAGCAAAGCATGTTTTGTATGAACCTGTTTATACTGCTGAATCCTGTGGTCAGCCTTCCCCTAAACGACTCTGTGTACGCCCTCCTGATCCTGTAGACTCTGGGGTGGTCATGTCTGTTGTAAAGGATCAGCAACAGCCTAGTCCTCCTGAAACCAATGGGCACATACGTACCACATCACCTACCATTGTGTCAGCTACCCAGGTAACAAGTGCAGCTTGAACCATTTTGTTTGTGTTTTCAGTACTTTTTAAAGCTAAAATGTTACTCAAATTAGGAAGAGACAATGCTGATTGCTTATTGGTTTGTAGTACCAATTTAATTTTCATGTAAGTATTTCAGTTGAAGGGTCACCTGTAGGTCCATAGGCACATAATGAAAGGATTTGAACCAAGGACTGGTTTCAGCAACAGTTGTCACTAGATCTGTGAAGAGATTCTGTGTTTGTATTTAACTGTGCTGGGCCAAAGATCCTTTTCAGGCACTGTCCAAGCTATGTAGGCCAAATCACCATCTATTGTAATCACAGTTATTGTGTTAATTGAATTTTTCACATTGTTTTGTTGTATTGCTTTGTATCACTGCATATGTACTTTCTGTTATGATATGCTGTGTCCCCAGTCCTGTTTTTATGTGTGATACTTTTTTTCATGGTCAAAGTTGTGTGCATTGTTTGTTAATCCTCGTTTGATTTTGTTGCATGCATTTATTTTGCTTTGCTAACCAGGAAGGTCTAATGGGCAGAGCCTTTTGGCCCAGCTAGACCCGCTTTAAAAGTTATAATCTGTACATTATAGTAATAGAAACATGTAGTCAGAGTACCGGAGAAAGAATAATGTATATGCAGCATATTAAGAAAATTGAAAAGTTTAATATATAATTGTGTGCAAGCAAAAAAAAAAAAAAATAGACATACAGCAAATGCTTAGTGATTACTGTACATTATTTATAGTTTAGCGCTATTACATTCTGACGTATTGCAAACATGACTGAGTAAAAGCAGATGAAAATTTTTGTTTCCTTTTTAATTGTGTCTTGTGTGCCCTTCCTAAGGGTTTGAAAGCTCAGCAGGATGGATTGATTGGAAGGTATACCAATGCACTGTAAATTGTCTGGCATCTGCACAAGCCTATTTCTCTTCACCGTCCGCCAAAAGCCTAGATAATGCAATGTCCTCCCAAGTCTGTCACATAAGCAGTATCCATACTGGAATCTGTTGTTCAGTTTCCTTGTTGCCATTACTTGTGCACTTTCTACAAAGTTATGGTTGCTGTTTTCATTCACCTTTGTAGCACCCACCTTATAGTTGGACAGCATGAATCCTTGCTGGCATTGTTGAGTTAGCTTTTAGTACTTTTAGTAATGTGGCTCTGGGATAACAGTAGTTCGTTCGAGATGTCTGTGACATTTGCTTGTATATTTTTATATTATGTAGTTCAGAATGCTTTTTCTTATGGCCAGAGACACTGCAACACTGTTATTCAGCAATACTGAAGTGCTGCTATCTACACACAGGATTTTCTGTGGAATAAATGTCTAGTTCCTTGCTAATCACATCTGTCTCCCACCTAGTCATTGTCTGTAGACTATCATATGGTGGTTTAGGGTTACCAACTCTTTAACTTCTAAAATGACAAAGTCTGTTGTGAAGAGTGATAAATCCTTCACCTTTTCTATAGTCAGATTGGTTGCACAAAGGGAGCATGCATCATTGAACAAAATTGCTGGAAGGGAAAGAACTTGATTGGTTGGTTGTGAAATTATACCAGACACTGTGGTAAAGCAGTAGATGCTTGGCCATCACTGATAGGCTGCATGTAATGGTGTCAGGTGTATTGTGACTATGGATGTCTTTGTGAGCTGCTATGTAGAAGGTAGTTTGGAGGATAAATTGTAGATGCATGAAGCACTGTAAGATTGTTGGTGTGCATTAATGCAGGGTGTTAAATTATGTCTTTGAAAAGCTGAAGTGCTCACTAGCTTAAGTAGAGAAAGTTTCTGTACTTTTTATTTTACCCTGACCCAGTGGATGTAAGTGCTGATTTTTAGGGGTCGTTCAGGCTAACAGTGTTTTTTCACTGATTTGCCTTTAGTGGGTATGTGTTTGCTCTGGGAACCAAACCATGATCTGGCGATGAAGTATATTACTTGCAGCCTGTTACTAAGTTGCCCAGTTAACTATTTCATGCCAATAGTTTAACTGATTTTGAATCATTTTAGTTCTCCCATGCATTCTGTTAAGAAATTTTTATGGCATGTTAATAGCTTGGTAGATTTTGTTTGCACCAATCTTTTGTTAAAAGTTGTGAACTAAAATTTTTAGAAGCCTTGTGAATGAAACCTTCCACCCACTTTTTGTTGCTCAGCAGTAGAGATTCTGCATTTTATTTTTATGATGGCTGTATTGATTCCTAGATGTTTATTATAAAGAGAGAAAGGTATCTAGCACGTCTGCATAGCAGTAGTCTGGTAAGAAGGTTGTATTACATAGCAATAATTAAAAATTTGTTTATTGTTAACCATATATAATAAAGGCCGCATTATGCTTATCTGTGTGGTCATTGTAGCATGAATATTTATCTACTTAATGTTTCTTACCAGAGTGAGTGGGCTGGTATAAGACCTGTTTCATCACTACCAAGGCCATGAGGCAATTGCAACAAAAAGCAGACACAGCAGCAATACTGAAAATGTAAGACAAGGTACATTAATTAACATTCAACATGGTGAATGATAAGTAGACAAAGCATTATAAAAGCATATGTAAGATGAATATACATAAAATAAATCAGTCATTTTCAAGCTTACTACCCTAAAAGTTGATGAGTAAGCATAAACACGGTTGCAAATTAATTAAAATTCAGCCCTGAAGCAGATGCATTTATATTTATGCGTAAGAGGTGTAAAATAGAGCAAGAGATTGTTTAAAATAGTTTGGAAATAGTAGTGCTCAAGTTTCTGTAACTAGTTAACTCATTTGACTTTAATTATCCCCTTTTCTTTGCATTTGTAAGGTAGTTGGCCCATATGAATAGGTCATTGTGTTAGTGTTGTGCTTACAGGGATGAGCTGTGTGACTTTATGGAGCAGGCCTTAGGGAAGAGGGATAAGGGCTGTAAGTTGTGTGCCTTATCCAGTGCAATTCCTATACCTGTGAGATGTGAAGTATGAGGACTGGCTGACTGTGGACAAGCATGGAGGCATTTCAGTGGAAATGCTGGTTCTGACTAAAGGACACATGCATCTTTGCTATTGAAATGGCTAGTGCCTGAAGGGACATATCCCTAGGCCAGGTTTAACCTTTAGTTAGTTAAAAAGGTAATGTTCATTGGTTACTTAACAGTGCTATTTTTAACACAATATATTTTTCTCTGGGGAAATAGTATTACAATGTTTAATATTTACAGCTTCAATAGATTGATGTACTGCCAAGGATAATCTTTTCATCAATGCCCACCACTTCTGAAGTCACCTTGCACCTATGTGCTTACCCAGTGTGGAAACAGCTTCATGTTGTCACGCAAGAGTGCAGTCAGCAGTTAAAGGAGCAGAAGGGTGGTCAGAGGGAGGATTAAGAGAAAAAAAGATGTCCTATTTTTGTATTGTGAGTTAAGTAGTTTAAACATGCATGCATTATGTTTAGGTGTGACCATTTCATTGAGTTTAGATCTGAACACAGTGTAAATGTCACATGACTGTCAGTCATAAAATATAGAAAAATAATAGTATGTCAATGTTTTTGCTTTCCTGTGTTTAACGTTTCTGTAGTGTTGATCACTGGAATGTAATAGAAGAGTATTTAATTATTTAATTGTATTAATCTGGGTAGAATACTGATCCCTGGAAGGACATATTTTTTTGCTCAACCTAAGTTCAAAAAAGGAGATAAAAGCATATAGAAGTTTCTACAGATAAAAGAGAAATGACTGGAAAAAGAA
The DNA here is from genome assembly GCF_019279795.1 of Protopterus annectens. Lineage (NCBI taxonomy): Eukaryota > Metazoa > Chordata > Ceratodontiformes > Protopteridae > Protopterus > Protopterus annectens. Next base: position 1,276,909,172 of record NC_056731.1, on the reverse strand, counting down.
ATACTATTATTAAATAGTATTTATTGCAGAATATTTACAAAGCTTTGTAGTGCCTAAGTCATATTTTGCTAATTCACATTATTTTTAGTGGGGAGAAGCATATAGAGATGATGAAAAAAAGTGTCACAGTGGCTCTGCTTAAAATATGAGAGGATTGTTTATGTCATATGTCATGTACAATCAGAGTAATAGGCTTTGCATAAAACTTTGTTGGTTGTGCAGTCACATATTTAGTATTTAGCACGGGTTTGGAGGGCACATCTAGAAGGGGTGAGGGGACTGACTGGGAGTGGAACTTAGAGTATTTTCAAGACGGTGAGGATTCTGTCTGGGGTAGTGTACAAGAGTAAACAAAATATGTTTGAAAGATGAATTGGACAGCCTTTACATTTTACTGTGGAGACAGTGGTATTCTGATTAGGTGCTGTTTCTTTTCTCCTGAATGTTTGAAGAGAGGTTGAACCCTTTTATGATAGGGGTAATATGGAAAATATTGTGAGTGATGTTATGTTCTTTCTCTGGTGGTGAACCTCCCAGCCAGAAAAGGGAAAGAGTTTTGTTTTTAGATGTTTGAAAAGAAATGAGCCTAAAAGAACATGTATGTGGTGTAATGAGAGCTATATGGCTTTTTTGAAACTTAGTAGTGCTGCTCTGACCTTGAACTTATGGAAATAAAGTTTATTTTGTTGGCTATAGTTTTGTAGAAAGTTAAGGTTCTTTTAAGAGCAAGCCTACGATGGACAGAGCATATTCAGATTGTGCCATTAGGATCCCTTTCCCTATAGTCTACTTACCTACCTACCTAAGAGAGGCTGACATATTTTTCCTTTGGTAACCTTGAACGTGAAAATGCAAGTTTAGGTCTTAGTCTGTCCAGAGTCTTAGTGATTCCTGATCACCACAACAATAATCCCCTACAAGCTGCTCTCTCGTTGAAATACCCAAGTCCAGACGGGGCAGTTTTTAGCCTTTGAGAAATTTCAAAACAGTCTTTGACTCCAGCATTAGTTTTCTGGAGCTTACCAGTTTGTACGGTTAAACGGTCTTGTCTTGTTGTTATTGCAGCATAGTTGTACAGAATTGAGGAATTTGGTGAATTGCTGAACTGCTTACTGATTGTGTTTGGTGTCACCGGCCTACATTTTTGCTTCAGTTTTGGTTCTAGTGTTTTGAGTTCGGTTCTTGGTTTACAGCATGTCTACAGAATTGAGGAATCTGACCTGTAGATGACCGTGTCATCTGCATAAGTAATGATGGGGAGTTGGTTAATTTAAACGGAGAATAGTGGATATCATAAGCATAGCACCAAAGTGATGCATGCATGGTGCTTATGAGATGTATAAACCAGTGACTGTTGTAGCCTGTTGATTCAAAGTTTCTTTTAAAGTTTAGTCTTTGGGGGAGGGAGAGATGGTAATAAATATCAAGGATGTGAGCGCTTGCATTTGGGTGGTAGGCAGGTGTATTTTGGTTTAAGCAAAGTAGTATGTGGAAGAAATGGTTTGATGCCAGAGGTTTTTTGTTTTGTTTTTTTTTTTTTTTTTTACAGTAATCTGTGAAATGGCACCTTAATTCCATCAGCTCATTTATAGCCAGCCTGATATTTTTAAGTGTTTTACTACCGTGTTTTGTTGGCTTTTCAGAAGTTTCATATTTTACCACTTCTTTCTGTATGTTATGATTTTCCGTGGGATTCAATAACGCCTACACTAAGTGTACACCGTTCTGAGTGAACAAATAATACAGGCATAACTCATACCTTCTTCTTCCTGATTTTAGTTTTCCTGCAGATTTCCTTGCACTTTTAAATATTGACGGGGATTCATAAAGGTGACGGGGATTCATAAAGGTTACCACAAAGTGTAGACTACATGTACAATTAATATAATCTTTCCGAGTGACTAGAAAGCACAAAAAATGTGGTTAGGATGTTCCTGAATACATATCGTGTACGCTTAGTGTAGACTTTATTGAATCTGGTCCTTGGTTTGTTTATTTTTTTTAATTGTAATATTGCATTCCATTCAAGTTTTCAGATCTTAAAGGAATGTCCAAGTATTTCATAATTTAGTTGCAGTGTTTAGCTGACTGGTAGTAAAATGCTGTTGTAGAGTGGGCCTGTGTGTTAAGTAGCTCTCCAATGTCTCTTAAGGCAGCAAAAGATCTGTCTTATCATGAGCAGCATTTACCTTTATGTAGCAGTCAAATATGCGTACTTAAGAATCTGAAAATAAACTTTTGTGGAAATGGCTGCAGCCACATATTTAGTTTGCCAAACTATATCAGAAAAGGAATGGACATTTAACAGATGTGTGTCAAACGTAAGGTTTGTTTAAAAAAATCAGATCCTGCAGCTCAACTGCAAGTTGGACCAGTGAACATCCATGATTGGTGGTCATGCTTTCCTAAAAGTCCAGGTACCCCAGAATGGATTTGCTTTGTTTCCATGCAGGGGATTTTCCCATTTGTAGGTGCTACATTGCACAAGTAGAGTGCTGTAGGAATCTAGGGACCAGACTGTTCAAACCCCTCTTCCAATCCTGACCTTCTGCTGTGGGAGTGGCAGGTGACACTTCAACTCTTCCTCCAAGCTCACTAGCCTGCCATTTCTTCCATATGTAGCCATATATTCTGTAAAACAGTTGTAGCCAGTTCTCATGTGGATATAGCCAATTCCCCGTATATGGTTCTAACTTTGAGTCTAATATTCAGGTACTGCCTCACCAACCTGTCGCTTGTATGTACGAGCTCTCTCATGTGTAGTATTTGAACCATTTTATCTGCTGTCACATTAGTAATATCACACTATTGGTTTATCAGACCATGCTTGTTTCATATGGGATCACCTAAGTTATATTCAAAAATAATAAAAAACAGGTATTAAATCTTATTTCATCTTATAAGCAACACATTTGTTTCAGGTACTGGTGATGTTTTGGCACACAGATCAAGAAAATTCTAGTAAATGGCTGTGGCTCATCCCTTGGTATTCAGCCATCAAGTATGTATCCTCTGTATCATGAAATCTTAATTCATGAACGTGTTAGACAATTAATACTGTAAGCTACTAATGAAATTAACTATTTCTATGAGAATGAACAACATAGCAAATCTTTCAATGAAACATTGCTACTGAGTCATCACTGAAAAGATGCACTTGAACTTGGTGGGAAATGTAAGAATGTTACAGTAGGCGAGATGTCACAGATGTTTTATAAGTATGTGACTCCCAGCTGCGTTATGGCTCCTGTTGTCCTCCTTTTGCTCTGTGTGTGCAGTGCATGATAGTGGAGCCATAAAAACTGGGCTTTCAGAATGTCATGCCCTTGCATCCCATTTAGTGCCCTTGAAGAGCCACATTCAGTAGATCGGGAAGTCTTACTCCCCTAATGTCTGTTTGCACACTGTCTGCATCAGTTCTGATATCCCTGGCTTAAAAATCTGAGAAGAGCTGGATAGCTTGTATTAAATTGAAATTCATATAGACTCCCAAAAACCAACAGATATACCACCCTAAGTAACAATAATTCATATAGAGTTTGCAGGTCCTTAACAGCACGTTCAAGGAGACTACTATATCCTACCTGGACATTGAGTTAACAAAAGACCTACATAAGCAGAGATATAAGGCCCGGATATACAGGAAGAGCACATACTCAAACTCTTTCCTGCATTACACCAGTTCACACCCTCAACACCAAAAGAAATCAGTTGTTAAAGGACAACTAGTCCAGGCAGCAAGGATGGCGACCGAGGATTCTCATTTTGAAGAGGAGTGTGAGACCCTTAGGTCTGTATTCACACATAGGGGGTATCCAACACAATTACTATCTCAACTGATTCTAGAAGTCTGTAATAAAAGGAAACAGAGCATTTATAAACCAATTTTAGGTGGCACTGGATCTAGTGAGGTAGGTACAGATAGTTTTTCAGAGTACCTGAGGAACACCCACCCAGTAAGTAACATAAGTCTAACTAGACATGTCACATCATATACCCTGAGTTTTACAACAACATTTTGTCATGACTCAGGTGAATTAATAAGCACTATTAAGAAAAATTGGCGCGGTGCTGCGGTAGCTTTGTCGCCTCACAGTAAGACACTGTCCGGTTCGATTCTCAGCTAGAGCGTCTTCTGCATGGAGACATGCGTGAATGGGCGTACCTTCATTGAAGGTTGTGCGTCAGGGCTGGTAACGCGGCATATAAAAATCAACTGCCATTCATTAGCGGACCGGAGTTCCGCTGTGGCGACCCCTAACCAGGAAAAGCCGAAAGACACAAACAAACATTAAGAAAAATTGGGTGTTATTAACAGCAGAACAAGATATGGGAAGTAAACTAGGTGACCACTTTTTGATGATTTTCAAGAAAGGTAAGAATCTGAAAAACATTCTTGAATTAATTAAACCAATTTCTACTAGAAACCCCGGGATGCTGAGGTGCGAAGCATGTAATCAATGTATAACACATTGAAACAGGATGTAGATTTAATGTGAGAGACAAGACCTATTGGTTACACCAAAGGTTTAACTGTAACTCTAAATCTATAGTCTACATAGCATTGTGCCAATTGTGTCCAGAATTTTATGTCGGCAAAACCGACCATAAGTTTAAAGAGAGGGTTTACGAACATATTTACAATATAGGAAAGAAAAAAACTTGACAATGCACTAGCCAAACATTGCAGTGACTTTCCAGATCACAAATTCAAGTTTAAAGTCATTGACCAAGTCCAGACAGATATAAGAGGTGGACCAGTGCCCTTACTACTTGAAAGAGCAGAACTGTTATGACAACTTAAACTAAATGCCTGTCAGTACCCAGGCTTGAAGGCTTGAATGAGTTCTGCTGTGTCAAAAGCATTTTAAAACTGAAAGCCCTAATGAGATAAAAGTTTATATAATATATATATATATATATATATATTTAAATTTTTTTTTGTGTGTGTGTGTATATATATATATATATATATATATATATATATATATCTTTTCTACATACACATATCTATTTTCTAGTATGAATTTAAATATCAAACAAATCTAAAAAACAAATGAAAGAGAAAAAGATCTTTTGTTGGGAATGTCAAGCACTTTTTAAGTTTCTGACTTTTAGTTTTGGTTCTAGTTTCTGACTTTATAAGTCTCTTGTTTTTTAAAACAATGTACTGTATGTTTAAATTTATTGACTTGCTAATGAATAATGAATGTGTTTTAATGACCAAAGTAAGTCACATGATGTATATTTAAACATTAGTTAAGCAAGTTTTTTTTAATCTGAAGTTTTGCTATCTAGCTTAACAAAAAGCGCTTCATACTGACATTTTGTGGAATAAAAGACTTGTTTTGTAGTTACTTGTGAATATACAGCTCTTTTTTCTTGTTTTACATTCGTTTATGTTTATTTAGTTTTAAAAGTTTGGATCCTAGTAGCAAATGCTCAACTATTTTTTGGATTGTTGCAGTACCAAGCCTTTGATAGCTTCTTGACTGTAAAATCCTAGATGGGGTTATACGTTGTGAACTGTTTGCAGTGAATCTTTTCCATGGTAGGCCTCCTTACGACCATCCTGAAGCACACTGACCACTGCCTCAGCTGTCTTTTTATTCCATTATTTCGGCATATTTTTATATAACTTTTTAAATGTATTTCTGTATCACTGTTGCAGTATTCATAACTGTAGGGATCTTCTGCTAAGGATAACCCAAGGTCCTTCAAGTATACCAAAGCCTTTAGACCTTGAATGTGCTGTACGTTAGCCATACAGGACATAGGGCATAAAGGTGACGTATGGATGCAGATACCCAAAACTACTTAACTGCTTTGCTGCTGGTCTGAACGCTATCATCACTTGTCGGTCTGAATGGCCTTTGCTGAATACCTAGCCATCAGATAAGTGCCCCGTTAGGGTCTTTTTTTATTTTTTATTTTATTTATTTATTTTTTTATTATTGATCTTGCTTTCCTTTGCTTACCTGGAGTTCATGTCATCCAAGAAGGGAAAGTGTGGGAGGCAGACTCCCCATAAGGATAGTCACAAACGCAGTCTTTTTTTAAATTTGGATTCTTCCCATGACCATACCTGCTGTAGTATTTGTCACCTGTTTCTGCCTGTCTGCCCTTGAATCCTCCTTTGGCTTCTCATTTGAGGTTATGGGACCTTTAATTTTGCTTTGGAAAAAATTGACTCGGGCTCCTTTTGTGCCTGCTGTTTCAACTTCTCTGCAAAATTATATCTGGAAGACTGTCTTGTTGCTTGCTCTTACTTATGTTCCGAGGGTTACTAAGCTTCAGACCCTTATGGCCATTCCTCCTTTTTTGTTTTTTCACAAGGACAGGATGTCCCTTCATACTAATCCTCCTTATGCCCAAGGTTGTTAATCTGAAAATAGAGTTTACCCTCTCCCCAAGACCAAGGGTAGTGTGAGGAGATTTTCTAGTGAATATAGTGCAGGAACAATAAACTATGGGGCTAATGCTGAAGTCCAGATTTTCATTTTGACCATAATGCATGCAGAAAATGATGGGTACAGTACCAGTAAGGAGCTGGTTATGATTTGAATTGGCCCTTTAAAAATTTCCCCCATTGAGAGATTCACAGAGGTTGCAGAACAGGCAGAATTACTCGAATGTACCCGGAGGGCTCTCACAAAGTGAAATGCCACCACTCTTGCTGGGGGAGGGGAGACTGGAAAGTTGAACTGATCATTCTGAATTTTACTGTTGATGACAACCATAGTGTTTACCATCCAAGGTGTTATACACTCGCAGGATAACTTTCACATTTTCAGTTACAGTGGTTTAAAGCTAACCAGTGAGCACTTTTTGATTTTCAAGGAAGGTTTTACTTTTGTACCAACAACGAGCATGTGATACACTAATAGATTTAAAATTGTTTGTGCGAAAATTAAACCTGTTGGTTTTATACAGCAGAAACATGCCTGTTAATATAGGGGTTATGCGGAAGAAAAGTGTATTTAATCCCCCCTCCAGACACCATAGCACTCGTGGAGGGAGAAATTAGGCAGTGCATAAAAAACAATAAGAAGAAGGTTTTAAATTTGAGTAAGAAAGAATACGAGTTATTACAGGAAATTTAGTAAAAATAAACATCCAAGTTATGAAGCCTGATAAAGGAGGGAAGGGTGGTTTTAACAGATCTTTGGGATTATTCGGCTAGAATGTTACAGCTATTACACAGTGATTCCAGATACATCCAGACCTTCAGGAATGAAGTTAATGTGGCCTATAGGAATATAGACCAGACACTGGAAAAAAAAGTATTGCAAGGTGTAATATATAGCACTTTGTACGACTTTGAAAGTAACCATTCGGTTATCCCGTCTACATTTAGAATACCAAAAATCCATAAAAAACTCCTCCTAGACCCTCTTTTTAAGGACAGTAGTAGCTGCAGCAGGTTCAAAAACCTACCCCCATAACTGCATAGGTGAAAGAAAAAAAATGAACATATTCTACTGGATTCTTGGGATTTTCTTACAATGTTTAAACCCCCTTCCATGTTTGTTACAATTGATATAGTTGATCTATTTTCGGTTCTACCCCAGTCCACAAGGATGTTGTGGTTTGAGAATGTCCTGGAAAGTGAGAGTTTGACTGTGGGAGCACTAGGCTGCTGGTTGAAAATATGAAGTTAGTTTTAACGAACAGCTTCATGTATTTTGAGGGCAGAATTTATAAGCAGATAAATGGAGTAGCCATGGGTGCAGTGTGTGCCCTGTTCGCCAGTATTATTTTATATTTCTGGGAACAACCTGATATTTTTAAATCTAAGTGTTATAAACATATTTCACTATATTTTCTGATTTGGGATTGTACGGTTGCACTTTTAGGGGAATTTATGGTATATGTCAATATGGCTTACAAATAGGACATGGCAAGTATCATACAGCAATGGAAGGTGAAATCCTTGGTTACAATCAGGGTGACCCACAGGGCTCTATCCTAGGTCCTTACTTGTTCAGATTGTATCTTTCAGACCTAACTTTTTCATCTGAGGTGTTATACAGTCTATATGCAAATGACCTGAAATTGGGTAAACTGATTACATGTGTTACAGATAAAACATCTGCAAAATGACTTGACTAAATTGACCATTTGGGCACAGGAGAATAATATGCTGATAAATACATCAGAAACTAAGCATACATTTGAAAGGTGAATATTTAATACAGCACAGACTGATTGAAACTGTAGACTCATTTAAGGACCTGGGTGTATGGGTATATTCAGGTATGAGTTTTTCTGATCATATCAACCAATTGGTTAATGATAGTTATAGAACTTATATGTTGTATAAAAAGATTTATAAAGTCTAGGAAATCAAAAATGATGAAGTCATTGTTAGTTACATTAGACCCAGACTTGAGTTTGGAATAACAATATGTAAACCCTGTATGGAAACAAGGATGAGTAAACTGGAAAGAGTACAGCGGAAATATACCAACGGGATCCATGGATGTGAAAATTTATTACGAAAGACTAAAATATATGAATGTGTACAGCGTGTCTTACAGATATCTAAGAGGAGATCTTATTCAGGTATATAGAGCATTTAGAGATCACTATCTCTGGGAATGTTTGGGGTTATCAAAAAGTACTAGAGAATCATCAGATAACCTGTGTAGAAGATTCTATAGGAATGAGAAGTGTACTAACTGGTTCTCTGACAGAGTAGCTGATGCATGGAACATAGGTTCATAGGTTAGTATTAGGCTAACTGCCCTTGCGAGCCATTTTAAGCCTAGCCAATTATCCCCTGTGAGATTCAAACCCTGTACCTTGTGTTTGTAAGGCAAACACTTTAACCATTAGGCCACCCTCCCAACCCTGCAGATTACCAAATTACATTAAAGCAAGTGCTAGTTTAGATACCTTTAACAACAGCCTGGATGCTTATTATGGGAACAAGTGTTTTGGTGTATTGGCAAGCTAGAATGGCATTGATGCCCATGCTTGAAATGTATGTACATAACAACAGTATGGATCTTTTAAAATTTAGTAACCATTTTGGTATTGAATCTATTAATTATTTGGATGTTAGTATTTAAAGGGATTTTGATGCTATGAACTTTACATCCAAGATCTCTAGAAAATAACTTTTTTCTAATTTGTACTGACAGTATTTGAGTGATCATCCACCACACCAAAAAAGAAATATTAAAGGGCAACCAGTCAGGGTGGCAAGGCATGACATCTGAGTATATTGACTTTATTGTGGAGGTGGCTTGAATTAGAGAGATGTTCTTCGTGTTTCACTGTT